>NC_092148.1:2837903-2842479 GCF_045791955.1 Oncorhynchus clarkii lewisi | reverse complement strand
CCTCTACTGTGGAGGCTGGGGACTGACACCCTGTTGAACACTGTGTCCTCTACTGTTGAGGCTGGGGACCTGGTAACATGTGTTAACATTACATCGCCAAAGCAAGTAAAATAGATAATAAACAAAAGTGAAATAAACAATTAAAAATGAACAGTAAACATTACACTCAGAGAAGTTCCAAAAGAATAAAGACATTTAAGTCTCCCTCGCTCTCTCTCTCTCTCTCTCTCTCTCGCTCTCTCTCTCCCTCTCTCTCTCTCCCTCGCTCTCTCTCTCTCTCTCTCGCTCTGTCTCTCTCCCTCTCTCTCTCTCCCTCTCTCTCTCTCTCTGTCTCTCTCTCTCTCTGTCTCTGTCTCTCTCTCTGTCTCTCTCTGTCTCTCTCTTTCTGTCTCTCTCTCCCTCTCTCTCTCTCTCTCTCTCTCTGTCTCTCTCTTTCTCTGTCTCTGTCTGTCTCTCTCTCGCTCTCTGTCTCGGTCTCTCTCTTTCTCTCTCTGTCTTTGTCTCTCTCTCTGTCTCTCTCTTTCTCTGTCTCTCTCTGTCTGTCTCTCTCTCGCTCTCTGTCTCTGTCTTTCTCTCTCTCTCTCTCTCTGTCTCTCTCTCTGTCTGTCTTTCTCTCTCTCTCTCTCTCTGTCGTTCTTTCTTGCTGGACTGTTGTGGTAGCGTGAAGTGCCTCGTGTCAGAGAATGGGGTCAGATCTCTATCTCTCCGCTATGATGATGGTCACCTGCTGTAAGGCTACAGTCCACACAGCTGGTCCAGCAGCACATTGATCTGTCTGAGGGAGGACAGCACGTTGCACAACAGGATGTAACACTTGTGTTGTTATATTCTACCACAAGCCTCGTGGAGAAAAGAGACAGAACAGTATAGAGAGAGGAGAGGAGAGGAGAGGTGAGGAGAGGAGAGGAGAGGAGAGGAAGAGCCAGGACAGTATAGAGAGAGGAGGAGGAGCCAGGACAGTATAGAGAGAGGAGGAGGAGCCAGGACAGTATAGAGAGAGGAGAGGAGGAGCCAGGACAGTATAGAGAGAGGAGGAGGAGCCAGGACAGTATAGAGAGAAGACGAGACTCAAGGGATATGTTTTTAAGAGTCTTGGTCTCTGCTCTGTACATATCAAACACAGTGCTGCTCTTTTAAATCCAGTAATGCCCATTTCCCTTCTGTTCCCTCTCCCTGACGTCAGGCTGTATGTCTACACACACCGACTCTCACTCTCTCTGAGAAGGATCAACTGGACAGACAGTTTAACTGTGGAGCCGGTGTGTGGGGGGGTGTGTGTGTTTGTGTGTGTGTGTGTGAAAGAGAGAACCATCTTAAGAGGTCAGAATGAGTATGTCTGTTATCTCCTTTCCCCTGGTATCTGTGCTGAATCAGTCAGCATGTCAGGCGAGACACAGACCTTCTAAAACACAGTTAAGACTAATAGCTGTTATTACTAAACCTTATGACTACACACCACTACACAGTTATAATGACTACACACTATTACACAGTTATAATGACTACACACTACTACACAGTTATAATGACTACACACTACTACACATATATGACTACACACTACTACACATATATAATGACTACACACTACTACACAGTTATAATGACTACACACTACTACACAGTTATAATGACTACACACTACTACACAGTTATAATGACTACACACTACTACACATATATGACTACACACTACTACACATATATAATGACTACACACTACTACACAGTTATAATGACTACACACTACTACACAGTTATAATGACTACACATATATAATGACTACACACTACTACACATATATAATGACTACACAGTTATAATGACTACACATATATAATGACTACACACTACTACACATATATAATGACTACACACTACTACACAGTTATAATGACTACACACTACTAGACAGTTATAATGACTACACACTACTACACAGTTATAATGACTACACACTACTACACAGTTATAATGACTACACACTACTACACAGTTATAATGACTACACATATATAATGACTACACACTACTACACATATATAATGACTACACAGCTCTAATAACTACACAGTTATAATGACTACACATATCTAATGACTACACACTACTACACAGTTATAATGACTACACACTACTACACATTTATAATGACTACACACTACTACACATATATAATGACTACACATATATAATGACTACACACTACTACACATATATAATGACTACACACTACTACACAGTTATAATTACTACACACTACTACACATATATAATGACTACACACTACTACACATATATAATGACTACACATATACAGTGCCTTGCGAAAGTATTCGGCCCCCTTGAACTTTGCGACCTTTTGCCACATTTCAGGCTTCAAACATAAAGATATAAAACTGTCTTTTTTTGTGAAGAATCAACAACAAGTGGGACACAATCATGAAGTGGAACGACATTTATTGGATATTTCAAACTTTTTTAACAAATCAAAAACTGAAAAATTGGGCGTGCAAAATTATTCAGCCCCTCTACTTTCAGTGCAGCAAACTCTCTCCAGAAGTTCAGTGAGGATCTCTGAATGATCCAATGTTGACCTAAATGACTAATGATGATAAATACAATCCACCTGTGTGTAATCAAGTCTCCGTATAAATGCACCTGCACTGTGATAGTCTCAGAGGTCCGTTAAAAGCGCAGAGAGCATCATGAAGAACAAGGAACACACCAGGCAGGTCCGAGATACTGTTGTGAAGAAGTTTAAAGCCGGATTTGGATACAAAAATATTTCCCAAGCTTTAAACATCCCAAGGAGCACTGTGCAAGCGATAATATTGAAATGGAAGGAGTATCAGACCACTGCAAATCTACCAAGACCTGGCCGTCCCTCTAAACTTTCAGCTCATACAAGGAGAAGACTGATCAGAGATGCAGCCAAGAGGCCCATGATCACTCTGGATGAACTGCAGAGATCTACAGCTGAGGTGGGAGACTCTGTCCATAGGACAACAATCAGTCGTATATTGCACAAATCTGGCCTTTACGGGAGAGTGGCAAGAAGAAAGCCATTTCTTAAAGATATCCATAAAAAGTGCCACAAGCCACCTGGGAGACACACCAAACATGTGGAAGAAGGTGCTCTGGTCAGATGAAACCAAAATTGAACTTTTTGGCAACAATGCAAAACGTTATGTTTGGCGTAAAAGCAACACAGCTGAACACACCATCCCCACTGTCAAACATGGTGGTGGCAGCATCATGGTTTGGGCCTGCTTTTCTTCAGCAGGGACAGGGAAGATGGTTAAAATTGATGGGAAGATGGATGGAGCCAAATACAGGACCATTCTGGAAGAAAACCTGATGGAGTCTGCAAAAGACCTGAGACTGGGACGGAGATTTGTCTTCCAACAAGACAATGATCCAAAACATAAAGCAAAATCTACAATGGAATGGTTCAAAAATAAACATATCCAGGTGTTAGAATGGCCAAGTCAAAGTCCAGACCTGAATCCAATCGAGAATCTGTGGAAAGAATTGAAAACTGCTGTTCACAAATGCTCTCCATCCAACCTCACTGAGCTCGAGCTGTTTTGCAAGGAGGAATGGGAAAAAATCAGTCAGTCTCTCGATGTGCAAAACTGATAGAGACATACCCCAAGCGACTTACAGCTGTAATCGCAGCAAAAGGTGGCGCTACAAAGTATTAACTTAAGGGGGCTGAATAATTTTGCACGCCCAATTTTTCAGTTTTTGATTTGTTAAAAAAGTTTGAAATATCCAATAAATGTCGTTCCACTTCATGATTGTGTCCCACTTGTTGTTGATTCTTCACAAAAAAAATACAGTTTTATGTCTTTATGTTTGATGCCTGAAATGTGGCAAAAGGTCGCAAAGTTCAAGGGGGCTGAATACTTTCGCAAGGCACTGTATGTATATATATATATATATATATATATATATGATATATACAGCTGATGTTTAGGCCAAGGTATGTATAGTTTATTGTGTGCTCTAGATGGAATTTGTATTTGTGGTCCTGGCGACTGGACCTTTTTTGGAACACCATTATTTTGGTCTTACTGAGATTTACTGTCAGGGCCCAGGTCTGACAGAATCTGTGCAAAATATCTAGGTGCTGCTCAAGGCCCTCCTTGGTTGGGGACAGAAGCACCAGATCATCAGCAAACAGTAGACATTTGACTTCGGATTCTAGCAGGGTGAGGCCGGGTGCTGCAGACTGTTCTAGTGCCCTCGCCAATTCGTTGATATATTTGTTGAAGAGGGTGGGGCTTAAGCTGCATCCCTGTCTCACCCCACGGCCCTGTGGGAAGAAATGTGTGTTTTTTGCCAATTTCTCTCTCCTCTCTCTCTTTATCTCTCTCTCTCTATCTCCTCTCTCTCTCTCTCTCTCTCTCTCTCTCTCTCTCTCTCTCTCTCTCTCTCTCTCTCTCTCTCTCTCTCTCTCTCTCCCTCTCTCTCTCTCTGTGTCTCTGTCTCTCTCTCTCTGTGTCTCTGTCTCTCACTCACTGACTCTAGTACTCACTCATTCACTCACACATAGCTTGGTTTTCACAT
>NC_092148.1:2822903-2832903 GCF_045791955.1 Oncorhynchus clarkii lewisi | reverse complement strand
TACTACATCTACCCAGCCAGACCATAATATAACATTATAATACTACATCTACCCAGCCAGACCATAATATAACATTATAATACTACATCTACCCAGCCAGCCAGACCATAATATAACATTATAATACTACATCTACCCAGCCAGACCATAATATAACATTATAACTACTACATCTACCCAGCCAGACCATAATATAACATTATAATACTACATCTACCCAGCCAGACCATAATATAACATTATAATACTACATCTACCCAGCCAGACCATAATATAACATTATAATACTACATCTACCCAGCCAGACCATAATATAACATTATAATACTACATCTACCCAGCCAGACCATAATATAACATTATAATACTACATCTACCCAGCCAGACCATAATATAACATTATAATACTACATCTACCCAGCCAGACCATAATATAACATTATAATACTACATCTACCCAGCCAGACCATAATATAACATTATAATACTACATCTACCCAGCCAGACCATAATATAACATTATAATACTACATCTACCCAGCCAGACCATAATATAACATTATAATACTACATCTACCCAGCCAGACCATAATATAACATTATAATACTACATCTACCCAGCCAGACCATAATATAACATTATAATACTACATCTACCCAGCCAGACCATAATATAACATTATAATACTACATCTACCCAGCCAGACCATAATATAACATTATAATACTACATCTACCATAATATAACATTATAATACTACATCCCAGCCAGACCATAATATAACATTATAATACTACATCTACCCAGCCAGACCATAATATAACATTATAATACTACATCTACCCAGCCAGACCATAATATAACATTATAATACTACATCTACCCAGCCAGACCATAATATAACATTATAATACTACATCTACCCAGCCAGACCATAATATAACATTATAATACTACATCTACCCAGCCAGACCATAATATAACATTATAATACTACATCTACCCAGCCAGACCATAATATAACATTATAATACTACATCTACCCAGCCAGACCATAATATAACATTATAATACTACATCTACCCAGCCAGACCATAATATAACATTATAATACTACATCTACCCAGCCAGCCAGACCATAATATAACATTATAATACTACATCTACCCAGCCAGACCATAATATAACATTATAATACTACATCTACCCAGCCAGACCATAATATAACATTATAATACTACATCTACCCAGCCAGACCATAATATAACATTATAATACTACATCTACCCAGCCAGACCATAATATAACATTATAATACTACATCTACCCAGCCAGACCATAATATAACATTATAATACTACATCTACCCAGCCAGACCATAATATAACATTATAATACTACATCTACCCAGCCAGACCATAATATAACATTATAATACTACATCTACCCAGCCAGACATAATATAACATAATATAACATTATAATACTACATCTACCCAGCCAGACCATAATATAACATTATAATACTACATCTACCCAGCCAGACCATAATATAACATTATAATACTACATCTACCCAGCCAGACCATAATATAACATTATAATACTACATCTACCCAGCCAGACCATAATATAACATTATAATACTACATCTACCCAGCCAGACATAATATAACATTATAATATAACATTATAATACTACATCTACCCAGCCAGACCATAATATAACATTATAATACTACATCTACCCAGCCAGACCATAATATAACATTATAATACTACATCTACCCAGCCAGACCATAATATAACATTATAATACTACATCTACCCAGCCAGACCATAATATAACATTATAATACTACATAATATAACTACCCTACCCAGCCAGACCATAATATAACATTATAATACTACATCTACCCCCAGCAGCCAGACCATAATATAACATTATAATACTACATCTACCCAGCCAGACCATAATATAACATTATAATACTACATCTACCCAGCCAGACCATAATATAACATTATAATACTACATCTACCCAGCCAGACCATAATATAACATTATAATACTACATCTACCCAGCCAGACCATAATATAACATTATAATACTACATCTACCCAGCCAGACCATAATATAACATTATAATACTACATCTACCCAGCCAGACCATAATATAACATTATAATACTACATCTACCCAGCCAGACCATAATATAACATTATAATACTACATCTACCCAGCCAGACCATAATATAACATTATAATACTACATCTACCCAGCCAGACCATAATATAACATTATAATACTACATCTACCCAGCCAGACCATAATATAACATTATAATACTACATCTACCCAGCCAGACCATAATATAACATTATAATACTACATCTACCCAGCCAGACCATAATATAACATTATAATACTACATCTACCCAGCCAGACCATAATATAACATTATAATACTACATCTACCCAGCCAGACCATAATATAACATTATAATACTACATCTACCCAGCCAGACCATAATATAACATTATAATACTACATCTTATATATAACATTATAATACTACATCTACATTATAATACTACCCAGCCAGACCATAATATAACATTATAATACTACATCTACCCAGCCAGACCATAATATAACATTATAATACTACATCTACCCAGCCAGCCAGACCATAATATAACATTATAATACTACATCTACCCAGCCAGACCATAATATAACATTATAATACTACATCTACCCAGCCAGACCATAATATAACATTATAATACTACATCTACCCAGCCAGCCAGACCATAATATAACATTATAATACTACATCTATATATAACTACATCTACCCAGCCAGACCATAATATAACATTATAATACTACATCTACCCAGCCAGACCATAATATAACATTATAATACTACATCTACCCAGCCAGACCATAATATAACATTATAATACTACATCTACCCAGCCAGACCATAATATAACATTATAATACTACATCTACCCAGCCAGACCATAATATAACATTATAATACTACATCTACCCAGCCAGACCATAATATAACATTATAATACTACATCTACCCAGCCAGACCATAATATAACATTATAATACTACATCTACCCAGCCAGACCATAATATAACATTATAATACTACATCTACCCAACCAGCCAGACCATAATATAACATTAGAATACTACATCTACCCAGCCAGCCAGACCATAATATAACATTAGAATACTACATCTACCCAGCCAGCCAGACCATAATATAACATTATAACACTACATCTACCCAGCCAGCCAGACCATAATATAACATTATAATACTACATCTACCCAGCCAGACCATAATATACCATTATAATACTACATCTACCCAGCCAGACCATAATATAACATTATAATACTACATCTACCCAGCCAGACCATAATATAATATTATAATACTACATCTACCCAGCCAGCCAGACCATAATATAACATTATAATACTACATCTACCCAGCCAGACCATAATATAACATTATAATACTACATCTACCCAGCCAGACCATAATATAACATTATAATACTACATCTACCCAGCCAGACCATAATATAACATTATAATACTACATCTACCCAGCCAGACCATAATATAACATTATAATACTACATCTACCCAGCCAGACCATAATATAACATTATAATACTACATCTACCCAGCCAGACCATAATATAACATTATAATACTACATCTACCCAGCCAGACCATAATATAACATTATAATACTACATCTACCCAGCCAGACCATAATATAACATTATAATACTAGACAGCTGGCCAGTCTGCCTCTCAATGGAAATACACTCATTTAATCTCACTGATCAGCTTACATCTGCACTGCAAGAATGGAATGATGAGATGGCTGAGTCCTATTGGTCGGGATAGCAAGCAGATGCAGGAGATATCAATATATAGAGACATTCACATTTTGTAATACATTCCTAATATGGTCATATAGCCAGACAGTTGTTGCTGTGTATTAGTTGTGTTATAATAAGGTAATACGTAAACTAAAACATTTCAAAATGGGGAAAATGTGTTTAATTGTGAGTCGTATCACGACTCCAGCTGAATGTGGAATGAAAGAGCTACAGTGGATTTATCTGTGTCCCGGTGGGACTGTGAATCTGTGTTATTTTGGATAATTGCTGTTTTCTTTGGATGGTGTCGGTGTGTTGGCTCTCTAGTCCATGAAAAACACACCCACTGTGTCATCCCACGAAGAGCCACTATGGGGATGTTTCAATGGAAAAGGGCCTCTTGAGCCAACTGTTCTAAAGTAGACTGGTGAGATAGAAGATAGAGAGAGAGAGGCTATAGAGATCAGAACAGGACCTATAGAGGCTATAGAGATCAGGACATGACCTATAGAGGCTATAGAGATCAGGACAGGACCTATAGAGGCTATAGAGATCAGTACAGGACCTATAGAGGCTTTAGAGATCAGAACAGGACCTATAGAGGCTATAGAGATCAGAACAGGACCTATAGAGGCTATATAGATCAGAACAGGACCTATAGAGGCTATAGAGATCAGGCCAGGACCTATAGAGACTAGAGATCAGAACAGTACCTATAGAGGCTATAGAGATCAGGACAGGACCTATAGAGACTAGAGATCAGAACAGGACCTATAGAGGCTATAGAGATCAGAACAGTCAGTCTGGGACTGGAAACAGGACCTATAGAGACCATAGAGATCAGAACAGGACCTATAGAGATCAGAACAGGACCTATAGAGGCTATAGAGATCAGAACAGGGCCTATAGAGGCTATAGAGATCAGAACAGTCAGTCTGGGACTGGAAACAGAACCTATAGAGACTATAGAGATCAGAACAGGGCCTATAGAGGCTATAGAGATCAGAACAGGACCTATAGAGATCAGAACAGTCAGTCTGGGACTGGAAACAGGACCTATAGAGGTAGAGACTGGGGAGATCAGAACAGTCAGTAAACAGGACCTGTAATCGCTGTCGAAGGTGCTTCAACAAAGTACTGTGCTTTGTGCTGCTACGTTGACCCTCTCTCTGCTACGTTGAGCCTCTCTCTGCTACGTTGAGCCTCTCTCTGCTACGTTGAGCCTCTCTCTGCTACGTTGACCCTCTCTCTGCTACGTTGAGCCTCTCTCTGCTACGTTGAGCCTCTCTCTGCTACTTTTAGTCTCTCTCTGCTACGTTGAGCCTCTCTCTGCTACGTTGAGCCTCTCTCTGCTACGTTGAGCCTCTCTCTGCTACGTTGAGCCTCTCTCTGCTACGTTGAGCCTCTCTCTGCTACGTGTGTGTGTGTGTGTGTGTGTGTGTGTGTTTTACATGGTTGAGGCCCTTAGGTACAGACAGGTTGCCAGGAGACATGACAGGAGTGTGTGTGTGTGTGTGTGTGTGTGTGTGTGTGTGTGTGTGTGTGTGTGTGTGTGTGTGTGTGTTTTACATGGTTGAGGCCCTTAGGTACAGACAGGTTGCCAGGAGACATGACAGGAGTGTTTGTGTGTGTGTGTGTGTGTGTGTGTGTGTGTTTTACATGGTTGAGGCCCTTAGGTACAGACAGGTTGCCAGGAGACATGACAGTAAGTTCACATCGGCTGTGTGAAGTGACATCGAGACACCAGACAGTCTCTCACTTCTCTCACGCCTTCCACTTACCATTCAGCGCTACCCCACTCACTACCCACAATCCACCTCTTTCTGGTGTGACATGCACACACCCGCATGCACATGTGTGTGTACACACACACACACACACACTAATTAGTTTGGGATACTGTGCATGTCCCAGTATGTTCCTGGTTACTTCATTAATCAACTGGTATTCTTCGATCTAATTAATGATTTTAGTTTTGACCCCCTCTAATGGTTACCCCATGTGGTGAGGTACCAGTGAGACGACTATCTAGGCTGGAGGGGGGCGGGGGGGCTCGGGACAATAGCTTTTAATTGTGAAGACGGAACTTGATCGCAATCAACCAACATATTCATTTGATGAAATCATTTCATCAATCGTTTGTTTCCTCCTCCTCTTCGTCGTCCTCCTCCTCCTCCTCTCTCATAGTGATTAGACATTCGGCAATGATATGATGATAATAGGTGTGATTATACAGCTCTGTCTGTAGTCTAGTCATCTGTAGTAGTCCTGGTAGTGTCAAGCCTGACTGTTATTCTGTATATAGTACCACATCTCCCTGTCTGTTATTCTGTATATAGTACCACATCTCCCTGTCTGTTATTCTGTATATAGTACCACATCTCCCTGCCCGTTATTCTGTATATAGTACCACATCTCCCTGACTGTTATTCTGTATATAGTACCACATCTCCCTGACTGTTATTCTGTATATAGTACCACATCTCCCTGTCTGTTATTCTGTATATAGTACCACATCTCCCTGTCTGTTATTCTGTATATAGTACCACATCTCCCTGACTGTTATTCTGTATATAATACCACATCTCCCTGACTGTTATTCTGTATATAATACCACATCTCCCTGTATGTTATTCTGTAATATAATACCACATCTCCCTCTGTTATTCTGTAATATAATACCACATCTCCCTGTCAAGCCTGACTGTTATTCTGTATATAGTACCACATCTCCCTGACTGTTATTCTGTATATAGTACCACATCTCCCTGACTGTTATTCTGTATATAGTACCACATCTCCCTGTCTGTTATTCTGTATATAGTACCACATCTCCCTGACTGTTATTCTGTATATAATACCACATCTCCCTGTCTGTTATTCTGTAATATAATACCACATCTCCCTCTGTTATTCTGTAATATAATACCACATCTCCCTGACTGTTATTCTGTATATAGTACCACATCTCCCTGTCAAGCCTGACTGTTATTCTGTATATAATACCACATCTCCCTGTCAAGCCTGACTGTTATTCTGTATATAGTACCACATCTCCCTGTATGTTATTCTGTATATAGTACCACATCTCCCTGACTGTTATTCTGTATATAGTACCACATCTCCCTGTCAAGCCTGACTGTTATTCTGTATATAGTACCACATCTCCCTGTATGTTATTCTGTATATAGTACCACATCTCCCTGACTGTTATTCTGTATATAGTACCACATCTCCCTGTCAAGCCTGACTGTTATTCTGTATATAGTACCACATCTCCCTGTCAAGCCTGACTGTTATTCTGTATATAGTACCACATCTCCCTCTGTTATTCTGTATATAATACCACATCTCCCTGTCTGTTATTCTGTATATAGTACCACATCTCCCTGTCTGTTATTCTGTATATAGTACCACATCTCCCTGACTGTTATTCTGTATATAGTACCACATCTCCCTGACTGTTATTCTGTATATAATACCACATCTCCCTGTCTGTTATTCTGTAATATAATACCACATCTCCCTCTGTTATTCTGTAATATAATACCACATCTCCCTGTCAAGCCTGACTGTTATTCTGTATATAGTACCACATCTCCCTGTCTGTTATTCTGTATATAGTACCACATCTCCCTGACTGTTATTCTGTATATAGTACCACATCTCCCTGTCTGTTATTCTGTATATAGTACCACATCTCCCTGACTGTTATTCTGTATATAATACCACATCTCCCTGACTGTTATTCTGTATATAGTACCACATCTCCCTGACTGTTATTCTGTATATAATACCACATCTCCCTGTCAAGCCTGACTGTTATTCTGTATATAGTACCACATCTCCCTGTCTGTTATTCTGTATATAGTACCACATCTCCCTGACTGTTATTCTGTATATAGTACCACATCTCCCTGTCAAGCCTGACTGTTATTCTGTATATAGTACCACATCTCCCTGTATGTTATTCTGTATATAATACCACATCTCCCTGACTGTTATTCTGTATATAGTACCACATCTCCCTGACTGTTATTCTGTATATAGTACCACATCTCCCTGTCAAGCCTGACTGTTATTCTGTATATAGTACCACATCTCCCTGTATGTTATTCTGTATATAGTACCACATCTCCCTGACTGGTATTCTGTATATAGTACCACATCTCCCTGACTGGTATTCTGTATATAGTACCACATCTCCCTGACTGTTATTCTGTATATAATACCACATCTCCCTGTCAAGCCTGACTGTTATTCTGTAATATCATATCACATCTCTTATTATGTGATGAAGCTGGGGATAGGAGAGAGAGAGAGAGAGGGGAATCCAGACCAGATGTAGAGCAGAGCTCCTTAAACAAGCTCCCTTCACCATGGGTCAGAGAATAGCTGCCCAAACAAGCCCCCCTTCACCACAGGACAGAGCAGAGCTCCTTAAACAAGCTCCCTTCACCATGGGTCAGAGAAGAGCTGCCCAAACAAGCCCCCCTTCACCACAGGACAGAGCAGAGCTCCTTAAACAAGCCCCCCTCACCACAGGACAGAGCAGAGCTCCTTAAACAAGCCCCCTTCACCACAGGACAGAGCAGAGCTCCCTAAACAAGCCCCTTCACCACAGGACAGAGCAGAGCTCCCTAAACAAGCCCCCTTCACCACAGGACAGAGCAGAGCTCCCTAAACAAGCCCCTTCACCACAGGACAGAGCTCCCTAAACAATCCCCTTCACCACAGGACAGAGCAGAGCTCCCTAAACAAGCCCCCTTCACCACAGGACAGAGCAGAGCTCCCTAAACAAGCCCCTTCACCACAGGACAGAGCAGAGCTCCATAAACAATCCCCTTCACCACCTCTTAACATCTGTGTGATGTTAAACGTCATCTCTACGGGGTTCTGTTTCCTGTTTCCTGTTGCTCTGCTGTTCTTACATTGTTTTCTACTTATTCTGTCCTGAAGTCACTCGCAAGCCATGGCCCTCCCCCAGCCAATCACACCAGAGATCCTGGCTCTGTTACCTCATTAATGGAGGCTTTAATTGGCTGTTCAGCTGGATTTGACCCCTGACCCCCTGTTAGTAGTCCTGTAGGAGGCTTGGTCTGCTCCTCTATTGTTAAGTGTGGGGGAGGGACTTGTTTAGGGATCTCTGTCCTGTGGTGAAGGGGCTTGTTTAGGGAGCTCTGTCCTGTGGTGAAGGGGTTTGTTTAGGGAGCTCTGTCCTGTGGTGAAGGGGCTTGTTTAGGGAGCTCTGTCCTGTGGTGAAGGGGCTTGTTTAGGGAGCTCTGCTCTGTCCTGTGGTGAAGGGGCTTGTTTAGGGAGCTCTGTCCTGTGTTGAAGGGGCTTGTTTAGGGAGCTCTGTCCTGTGTTGAAGGGGCTTGTTTAGGGAGCTCTGCTCTGTCCTGTAGTGAAGTGGATTGTTTAGGGATCTCTGTCCTGTGGTGAAGGGACTTGTTTAGGGAGCTCTGTCCTGTGGTGAAGGGGCTTGTTTAGGGAGCTCTGTCCTGTCCTGTGGTGAAGGGGCTTGTTTAGGGAGCTCTGTCCTGTGGTGAAGGGGCTTGTTTAGGGAGCTCTGTCCTGTGGTGAAGGGGCTTGTTTAGGGAGCTCTGTCCTGTGGTGAAGGGGCTTGTTTAGGGAGCTCTGCTCTGTCCTGTGGTGAAGGTGCTTGTTTAGGGAGCTCTGCTCTGTCCTGTGGTGAAGGGGCTTGTTTAGGGAGCTCTGTCCTGTGGTGAAGGGGCTTGTTTAGGGAGCTCTGTCCTGTGGTGAAGGGGCTTGTTTAGGGAGCTCTGTCCTGTGTTGAAGGGGCTTGTTTAGGGAGCTCTGTCCTGTGTTGAAGGGGCTTGTTTAGGGAGCTCTGTCCTGTGTTGAAGGGGCTTGTTTAGGGAGCTCTGCTCTGTCCTGTAGTGAAGGGGATTGTTTAGGGAGCTCTGTCCTGTGGTGAAGGGGCTTGTTTAGGGAGCTCTGTCCTGTCCTGTAGTGAAGGGGCTTATTTATGGATCTCTGTCCTGTGATGAAGGGGCTTCTTTAGGGTATACCTCGTCCAACGAAATGCTTTCTTGCAGGTTCTT
>NC_092148.1:2762903-2817903 GCF_045791955.1 Oncorhynchus clarkii lewisi | reverse complement strand
CGCTATCTCTCCTCACCCTCGTGTGTCCTCACACCGTCCTCTCCCCTTGAGTATCCTTTCACCATCCTCTACCCTCGAGTGTCCTCTCACCATCCTCTACCCTCGAGTGTCCTCTCACCATCCTCTCCCCTCGTGTGTCCTCACACCATCCTCTCCCCTAGAGTGTCCTCACACCGTCCTCTCCCCTAGAGTGTCCTGCCACCGTCCTCTCCCCTCCAGTGTCCTCACACCGTCCTCTCCCCTACAGTGTCCTCACACCGTCCTCTCCCCTCGTGTCCTCACACCGTCCTCTCCCCTCGTGTGTCCTCACACCGTCCTCTCCCCTAGAGTGTCCTCACACCGTCCTCTCCCCTCGAGTGTCCTCACACCGTCCTCTCCCCTCGAGTGTCCTCACACCGTCCTCTCCCCTAGTGTCCTCACACCGTCCTCTCCCCTCGAGTGTCCTCACACCGTCCTCTCCCCTCGAGTGTCCTCACACCGTCCTCTCCCCTAGAGTGTCCTCACACCGTCATCTCCCCTAGAGTGTCCTCACACCGTCCTCTCCCCTCATGTGTCCTCACACTGTCCTCTCCCCTCGTGTGTCATCACACCTAGAGTGTCCTCACACCGTCCTCTCCCCTCGTGTGTCCTCACACCGTCCTCTCCCCTCGTGTGTCATCACACCTAGAGTGTCCTCACACCATCCTCTCCCCTCGTGTGTCCTCACACCGTCCTCTCCCCTAGAGTGTCCTCACACCGTCCTCTCCCCTAGAGTGTCCTCACACCGTCCTCTCCCCTTGTGTGTCCTCACACCGTCCTCTCCCCTAGAGTGTCCTCACACCGTCCTCTCCCCTCGAGTGTCCTCACACCGTCCTCTCCCCTCGAGTGTCCTCACACCATCCTCTCCCCTAGTGTCCTCACACCGTCCTCTCCCCTAGAGTGTCCTCACACCGTCCTCTCCCCTCGAGTGTCCTCACACCGTCCTCTCCCCTCATGTGTCCTCACACCGTCCTCTCCCCTCGAGTGTCCTCACACCATCATTTCCCCTCGAGTGTCCTCTCACCGTCCTCTCCCCTCGAGTGTCCTCACACTATCATCTACCCTCGAGTGTCCTCACACCGTCCTCTCCCCTAGAGTGTCATCACACCGTCCTCTCCCCTAGAGTGTCCTCACACCGTCCTCTCCCCTAGAGTGTCCTCACACCGTCCTCTCCCCTAGAGTGTCCTCACACCGTCCTCTCCCCTCGAGTGTCCTCACACCGTCCTCTCCCCTCGAGTGTCCTCACACCGTCCTCTCCCCTCGAGTGTCCTCACACCGTCCTTTCCCCTAGTGTCCTCACACCGTCCTCTCCCCTCGAGTGTCCTCACACCGTCCTCTCCCCTCGAGTGTCCTCACACCGTCCTCTCCCCTCGAGTGTCCTCACACCGTCCTCTCCCTAGAGTGTCCTCACACCGTCCTCTCCCCTAGAGTGTCCTCACACCGTCCTCTCCCCTCGAGTGTCCTCACACCGTCCTCTCCCCTCGAGTGTCCTCACACCGTCCTCTCCCCTCGAGTGTCCTCACACCGTCCTCTCCCCTCGAGTGTCCTCACACTGTCCTCTCCCCTCGAGTGTCCTCACACCGTCCTCTCCCCTAGAGTGTCCTCACACCGTCATCTCCCCTAGAGTGTCCTCACACCGTCCTCTCCCCTCATGTGTCCTCACACCGTCCTCCCCCCCCCCCCGAGTGTCCTCACACCATCATTTCCCCTCGAGTGTCCTCTCACCATCCTCTACACTCGAGTGTCCTCACACCATCATCTACCCTCGAGTGTCCTCACACCGTCCTCTCCCCTCGTGTGTCATCACACCTAGAGTGTCCTCATACCGTCCTCTCCCCTCGTGTGTCCTCACACCGTCCTCTCCCCTCGTGTGTCCTCACACCGTCCTCTCCCCTCGTGTGTCCTCACACCGTCCTCTCCCCTAGAGTGTCCTCACACTGTCCTCTCCCCTAGAGTGTCCTCACACCGTCCTCTCCCCTAGAGTGTCCTCACACCGTCCTCTCCCCTTGTGTGTCCTCACACCGTCCTCTCCCCTATCATTTCCCCTCGAGTGTCCTCTCACCATCCTCTACACTCGAGTGTCCTCACACCATCATCTACCCTCGAGTGTCCTCACACCGTCCTCTCCCCTCGTGTGTCATCACACCTAGAGTGTCCTCATACCGTCCTCTCCCCTCGTGTGTCCTCACACCGTCCTCTCCCCTCGTGTGTCCTCACACCGTCCTCTCCCCTCGTGTGTCCTCACACCGTCCTCTCCCCTAGAGTGTCCTCACACTGTCCTCTCCCCTAGAGTGTCCTCACACCGTCCTCTCCCCTAGAGTGTCCTCACACCGTCCTCTCCCCTTGTGTGAGTGTCCTCACACCGTCCTCTCCCCTCGAGTGTCCTCACACCGTCCTCTCCCCTCGAGTGTCCTCACACCGTCCTCTCCAATAGTGTCCTCACACCGTCCTCTCCCCTAGAGTGTCCTCACACCGTCCTCTCCCCTAGTGTCCTCACACCGTCCTCTCCCCTCGAGTGTCCTCACACCGTCCTCTCCCCTCGAGTGTCCTCACACCGTCCTCTCCCCTCGAGTGTCCTCACACCGTCCTCTCCCACACCGTCCTCTCCCCTCGAGTGTCCTCACACCGTCCTCTCCCCTCACACCGAGTGTCCTCACACCGTCCTCTCCCCTCGAGTGTCCTCACAGTGTCCTCACACCGTGTGTCCTCCTCCCCTAGAGTGTCCTCACACCGTCCTCTCCCCTTGTGTGTCCTCACACCGTCCTCTCCCCTAGAGTGTCCTCACACCGTCCTCTCCCCTAGAGTGTCCTCACACACCGTCCTCTCCCCTAGAGTGTCCTCACACCGTCCTCTCCCCTAGAGTGTCCTCACACCGTCCTCTCCCCTAGAGTGTCCTCACACCGAGTGTCCTCACACCGAGTGTCCTCACACCGTCCTCTCCCCTAGTGTCCTCACACCGTCCTTTCCCCTAGTGTCCTCACACCGTCCTCTCCCCTCGAGTGTCCTCACACCGTCCTCTCCCCTCGTGTGTCCTCACACCGTCCTCTCCCCTCGAGTGTCCTCACACCGTCCTCTCCCCTCATGTGTCCTCACACCGTCCTCTCCCCTCGAGTGTCCTCACACCATCATCTCCCTTCGAGTGTCCTCTCACCGTCCTCTCCCCTCGAGTGTCCTCACACCATCATCTCCCCTCGAGTGTCCTCTCACCGTCCTCTCCCCTCGAGTGTCCTCACACCATCATCTACCCTCGAGTGTCCTCACACCGTCCTCTCCCCTCGTGTGTCCTCACACCGTCCTCTCCCCTAGAGTGTCCTCACACTGTCCTCTCCCCTCGTGTGTCCTCACACCGTCCTCTCCCCTCGAGTGTCCTCACACCGTCCTCTCCCCTCGAGTGTCCTCACACCGTCCTCTCCCCTAGAGTGTCCTCACACCGTCCTCTCCCCTCGAGTGTCCTCACACCGTCCTCTCCCCTAGTGTCCTCACACCGTCCTTTCCCCTAGTGTCCTCACACCGTCCTCTCCCCTCGAGTGTCCTCACACCGTCCTCTCCCCTAGTGTCCTCACACCGTCATTTCCCCTAGTGTCCTCACACCGTCCTCTCCCCTCGAGTGTCCTCACACCGTCCTCTCCCCTCATGTGTCCTCACACCGTCCTCTCCCCTCGAGTGTCCTCACACCGTCCTCTCCCCTCATGTGTCCTCACACCGTCCTCTCCCCTCGAGTGTCCTCACACCATCATCTCCCTTCGAGTGTCCTCTCACCGTCCTCTCCCCTCGAGTGTCCTCACACCATCATCTCCCCTCGAGTGTCCTCTCACCGTCCTCTCCCCTCGAGTGTCCTCACACCATCATCTACCCTCGAGTGTCCTCACACCGTCCTCTCCCCTCGTGTGTCCTCACACCGTCCTCTCCCCTAGAGTGTCCTCACACTGTCCTCTCCCCTCGTGTGTCCTCACACCGTCCTCTCCCCTCGTGTGTCCTCACACCTAGAGTGTCCTCACACCGTCCTCTCCCCTCGTGTGTCCTCACACCGTCCTCTCCCCTTGTGTGTCCTCACACCGTCCTCTCCCCTAGAGTGTCCTCACATCGTCCTCTCCCCTAGAGTGTCCTCACACCGTCCTCTACCCTTGTGTGTCCTCACACCTTCCTCTCACCTAGAGTGTCCTCACACCGTCCTCTCCCCTAGAGTGTCCTCACACCGTCCTCTCCCCTAGAGTGTCCTCACACCGTCCTCTCCCCTAGAGTGTCCTCACACCGTCCTCTCCCCTCCAGTGTCCTCACACCGTCCTCTCCCCTCCAGTGTCCTCACACCGTCCTCTCCCCTAGAGTGTCCTCACACCGTCCTCTCCCCTCCAGTGTCCTCACACCGTCCTCTCCCCTAGAGTGTCCTCACACCGTTCTCTACCCTCGTGTCCTCACACCGTCCTCTCCCCTCGTGTGTTCTGCCTGGCTGAAAGACAGTTTCCTTTCCATGGTTATACTGTGAGTACCCACGTTACTGCACAGACATGTAGATGGTATTATAGCATGGCTCACAGACATGTAGATGGTATTATAGCCTGGGTGACAGACATGTAGATGGTATTATAGCCTGGGTGACAGACATGTAGATTGTTTCTCTCACAGGCCACACTGTTCACCACACTCCTTCCCTAGTTTCTCTCACAGGCCACTCTGTTCACCACACTCCTTCCCTAGTTTCTCTCACAGGCCACTCTGTTCACCACACTCCTTCCCTAGTTTCTCTCACAGGCCACTCTGTTCACCACACTCCTTCCCTAGTTTCTCTCACAGGCCACTCTGTTCACCACACTCCTTCCCTAGTTTCTCTCACAGGCCACTCTGTTCACCACACTCCTTCCCTAGTTTCTCTCACAGGCCACTCTGTTCACCACACTCCTTCCCTAGTTTCTCTCACAGGCAACACTCTGTTCACCACACTCCTTCCCTAGTTTCTCTCACTGGCCACGCTCTGTTCACCACACTCCTTCCCTAGTTTCTCTCACTGGCCACGCTCTGTTCACTACACTTCTTCCCTAGTTTCTCTCACAGGCCACGCTCTGTTCACCACACTCCTTCCCTGGTTTCCTGCCCTCTGACACTTGTCTCCATGCCTCTCCTGACCCTTGACCTTTCCCTGTATCATTCTCCTGGCTGGAGAGTAGATTATGACACCAGGAAGTGTGGTTTCTCTCCCTCTCTCTCTCACTCTCTTTCCCCTTCTCGATCCATCTCCCTCTCTCTCTCGCTCTATTTCCCCTTCTCTATCCATCTCCCTCTCTCTCTCACTCTCATTCCTCCCCGCTCTCCCCCATGCCCCACTGTGTGTCACTCCTCTCCCCTCTCATTCCACCGGGGGGGGGGGGGGGGTCCATGTTCATTAACTCTAGCCCCTCCCCTCTGCCCGTCTGTTGCTTCAAGCTGCAGCCTGGAGATCTCTGTCTGCCTTAATCCACCCAGCCATGACCTAATAGGACCTGACAGACACAAACACTGTCTGTCTCGCTCTCTCTCTCCCTGCCGCTGTTTGTGTGTGTGTTGAAATGAGCTGTCTGCTGGCCTGATAGGAGGCCACAGGCTGCTAGGAGTCTCTGACACCTCTCCATACATTACCCCCCGACCCAGCTCTATACCCCAGTATGACACCTCTACATACATTACCCCAGTCTGACACCTCTCCATACATTACCCCCAGCTAGAGAGGGCCCTGGAAGCCGTTCTGGGTTGTATGGAAGGGGGGTGGTTGGTGATGGTATTTATTATGGGATGGTGTAAACCAATTCTACGAGTGTGTAGAGCCGCATGTTTCCTAGGAAACCAATTGGTTTGAGCAAATGATACGTCCTCTGATGGTTTTGATATAAGACACGGCTCAGTGAAAGACTGTGGCTACTGAAACATCCTGGGTCCGGTGTCGATCAGTATCAACAGAGACCTCTCTGTACAACGGTGGGTTTGGTTCACGTTCATATTTCATCCATTTGTTTCCTCTGTGGAAAACTGAACACACGTCAAGAGGAAATGTCTGGCTGTGTGTTTTCCAAAATGTCCATATAAGGACTCTTGGTTTCCTTGGTTTCGGTAATTAGTACGCGGTCCTACTGTAGATATGTGGAATTGGATCAGAGCTGTTGACCCTGAGACTAACAGTGTCTTTAGTGAGGTTGTTGTGTAAAGTCAGTCTGGAGGGGTCAGTGTTTGGACATGAGATCATGTTTTATGTTGTTGTGGACACTGTTTCCTCCCTGTTGCTCTCCCTCTCTCTCTCCATCACTCTCTCTCTCTCTCTCCCTCCCTCCCTCCCTCCCTCCCTCCCTCCCTCCCTCTCTGTCTCTCTCTCTCTCTCTCTCTCTGTATCTCCCTCTCTCTCTCTCTGTCTCTCTCTCTCTGTATCTCCCTCTCTCTCTCTCTCTCTCTCTCTCTCTGTCTCTCTCTCTCTCCCTCTCTCCCTCCATCTCTCTCACTCTCTCTCTCTATCTCTCCCTCTCTCCCTCCATCTCTCTCTCACTCTCTCTCCCTCTCTCCCTCCATCTCTCTCTCACTCTCTCTCCCTCTCTCCCTCCATCTCTCTCTCTCTCTCTCCCCCCCCCCCCTCCCTCCCTGGACTCTCTCTGTTTTTTTGTTGTTGCTTAGGATGTAGGGAATAAATTGTCTGTGCCTGATGCAGGAAACAATGGAAAACAGTGACCTCTGGACCAGAGTTCAGACTGTCTGACCAGACCCTGCTAACCATGACTGTTGTTTTAATAGGAGGAGGTGGTGCTGCAGATCAGACTGTCTGACCAGACCCTGCTAACCATGACTGTTGTTTTAATAGGAGGAGGCGGTGCTGCAGTTCAGACTGGCTGACCAGACCCTGCTAACCATGACTGTTGTTTTAATAGGAGGAGGTGGTGCTGCAGATCAGACTGGCTGACCAGACTCTGCTAACCATGACTGTTGTTTTAATAGGAGGAGGCGGTGCTATAGATCAGACTGGCTGACCAGACCCTGCTAACCATGACTGTTGTTTTAATAGGAGGAGGTGGTGCTATAGATCAGACTGGCTGACCAGACCCTGCTAACCATGACTGTTGTTTTAATAGGAGGAGGTGGTGCTATAGATCAGACTGGCTGACCAGACCCTGCTAACCATGACTGTTGTTTTAATAGGAGGAGGTGGTGCTATAGATCAGACTGGCTGACCAGACCCTGCTAACCATGACTGTTGTTTTAATAGGAGGAGGTGGTGCTATAGATCAGACTGGCTGACCAGACCCTGCTAACCATGACTGTTGTTTTAATAGGAGGAGGTGGTGCTATAGATCAGACTGTCTGACCAGACCCTGCTAACCATGACTGTTGTTTTAATAGGAGGAGGTGGTGCTATAGATCAGACTGGCTGACCAGACCCTGCTAACCATGACTGTTGTTTTAATAGGAGGAGGCGGTGCTGCAGATCAGACTGGCTGACCAGACCCTGCTAACCATGACTGTTGTTTTAATAGGAGGAGGTGGTGCTATAGATCAGACTGGCTGACCAGACCCTGCTAACCATGACTGTTGTTTTAATAGGAGGAGGCGGTGCTGCAGATCAGACTTCAGATGGTGAAAACTATCTTTCAAAAATATTCAGCATTTGCTTTCGACTGTCTGGAGTATTTTTAAATTGGATTGATTTAACCTTTTATTTAACTAGACAAGTCAGTTAAAAACAAATTCTTATTTACAATGACGGCCAAACCCCGGACGACGCTGGGCCGAACCCTCCCCAAACCCCGGACGACGCTGGGCCGAACCCTCCCCAAACCCCGGACGACCCTGGGCCAATTGTGTGCCGCCCCATGGGACTCCCGATCACGTCCGATTGTGATACAGTCCGGGATCGAACCAGGGTCTGTAGTGACGCCTCTAGCACTGAGATGCAGTGCCTTAGACCACTGCGCCACTCGGGAGCCCGAAAGGTGGGCATGGTTTGCACTTTTGGGATGTTTCTATTAGTTATGTTGCAGCAGTCAAGATTAATGAAGCTAAAGTATTTTAAATTATTTGAAATAGGAGACGGTTTTAAACCCAGGTCTGATGTAGGACCCAGGTCTGATGTAGGACCCAGGTCTGATGTAGGACCCAGGTCTGATGTAGGACCCAGGTCTGATGTAGGACCCAGGTCTGATGTAGGACCCAGGTCTGATGTAGGACCCAGCAGCTCTGAGTCTCTGGAGGGGGAGGGAGGGAGTGGGGGGGGGACATGTCTGTGTTGTTGTTGTAACAGAGCATCTTGCCGTGTGGCTGGCTGGGGCTGGAGCTATGGGAGTAAACACACACACACAGTGGGCTGGAATAGGGGAGTAAACACACACACACACACACACACACACAGTGGGCTGAACAGGGGAGTAAACACACACACACACACACACACACACAGTGGGCTGGAACAGGGGAGTAAAACACACACACACACACACACACACACACACACACACACACACACAGTGGGCTGGAGCTATGGGAGTAAACACACACACACACAGTGGGCTGGAGCTATGGGAGTAAACACACACACACACAGTGGGCTGACCAGGGGAGTAACACACACACACACACACACACACACACACACACACACACACACAGTGGGCTGAACAGGGGAATAAACACACACACACACACACACACACAGTGGGCTGGAACATTGGAATAAACACACACACACACACAGTGGGCTGGAGCTATGGGAGTAACACACACACACACAGTGGGCTGAACAGGGTTTTACTAACTCAGGCCTGAACTAGCACGAACCGTCTTTATTAGTTAGTCTCTCCCAGACCCCCCCTTTCCGCTCCCTCCCCCCTCTACCTCCCCCTCTCCTTTCTAACCAGTTGGCTGCTGCTCCCAAAACAACAGCTGGATATGAGATCATCTGAGAGGGTTGAATATGGAGGAATAAGGTGGTAGAGGGCTGGTGTAGGGCTGGTGTAGGGCTGGTGTAGGGTTGTAGAGGGCTGGTGTAGGCCTGGTGTAGGGCTGGTGTAGGGTTGTAGAGGGCTGGTGTAGGCCTGGTGTAGGGCTGGTGTAGGGCTGTAGAGGCCTGGTGTAGGGCTGTAGAGGGCTGGTGTAGGGCTGTAGAGGGCTGGTGTAGGGCTGTAGGGGCCTGGTGTAGGGCTGTAGAGGTCTGGTGTAGGGTTGTAGAGGCCTGGTGTAGGGCTGGTGTAGTGCTGTAGAGGGCTGGTGTAGGGCTGGTGTAGGGCTGGTGTAGGGCTGGTGTAGGCCTGGTGTAGGGCTGGTGTAGGGTTGTAGAGGGCTGGTGTAGGGCTGGTGTAGGGTTGTAGAGGGCTGGTGTAGGGTTGGTGTAGGGCTGGTGTAGGCCTGGTGTAGGGCTGGTGTAGGGCTGGTGTAGGGCTGTAGAGGCCTGGTGTAGGGCTGGTGTAGGGCTGGTGTAGGGCTGGTGTAGGGCTGTAGAGGCCTGGTGTAGGGCTGGTGTAGGGCTGGTGTAGGGCTGGTGTAGGGCTGTAGAGGGCTGGTGTAGGGCTGGTGTAGGGCTGGTGTAGGGTTGTAGAGGCCTGGTGTAGGGCTGGTGTAGGGCTGGTGTAGGGCTGGTGTAGGCCTGGTGTAGGCCTGGTGTAGGGCTGGTGTAGGGTTGTAGAGGCCTGGTGTAGGGCTGTAGAGGCCTGGTGTAGGGCTGGTGTAGGGCTGGTGTAGGGTTGTAGAGGCCTGGTGTAGGGCTGGTGTAGGGCTGGTGTAGGGCTGTAGAGGCCTGGTAGAGGGCTGGTGTAGGGCTGGTGTAGGGCTGGTGTAGGGTTGTAGAGGCCTGGTGTAGGGCTGTAGAGGCCTGGTGTAGGGCTGGTGTAGGGCTGGTGTAGGGTTGTAGAGGCCTGGTGTAGGGCTGGTGTAGGGCTGGTGTAGGGCTGTAGAGGCCTGGTAGAGGGCTGGTGTAGGGCTGGTGTAGGGCTGTAGAGGCCTGGTAGAGGGCTGGTGTAGGGTTGTAAAGGCCTGGTGTAGGGCAGTAGAGGGCTGGTGTAGGGCTGGTGTAGGGCTGTAGAGGCCTGGTGTAGGGCAGTAGAGGGCTGGTGTAGGGTTGTAGAGGCCTGGTGTAGGGCAGTAGAGGGCTGGTGTAGGGTTGTAGAGGCCTGGTGTAGGGCAGTAGAGGGCTGGTGTAGGGCTGGTGTAGGGCTGGTGTAGGGCTGTAGAGGCCTGGTGTAGGGCTGGTGTAGGGTTGTAGAGGCCTGGTGTAGGGCAGTAGAGGGCTGGTGTAGGGCTGTAGAGGCCTGGTAGAGGGCTGGTGTAGGGCTGTAGAGGCCTGGTAGAGGGCTGGTGTAGGGCTGGTGTAGGGCAGTAGAGGGCTGGTGTAGGGCTGGTGTAGGGCTGTAGAGGGCTGGTGTAGGGCTGGTGTAGGGCTGTAGAGGCCTGGTAGAGGGCTGGTGTAGGGCTGGTGTAGGGCTGGTGTAGGGCAGTAGAGGGCTGGTGTAGGGCTGGTGTAGGCCTGGTGTAGGGCTGGTGTAGGGCTGGTGTAGGGCTGTAGAGGGCTGGTGTAGGGCTGTAGAGGCCTGGTGTAGGGTTGTAGAGGCCTGGTGTAGGGCTGTAGAGGCCTGGTAGAGGGATGGTGTAGGGCTGGTGTAGGGCTGGTGTAGGGCTGTAGAGGGCTGGTGTAGGGCTGTAGAGGCCTGGTGTAGGGTTGTAGAGGGCTGGTGTAGGGTTGTAGAGGCCTGGTGTAGGGCAGTAGAGGGCTGGTAGAGGGCTGGTGTAGGCCTGGTGTAGGGCTGTAGAGGCCTGGTGTAGGGCTGTAGAGGCCTGGTGTAGGGCTGGTGTAGGGTTGTAGAGGCCTGGTGTAGGGCTGGTGTAGGGCTGTAGAGGCCTGGTAGAGGGCTGGTGTAGGGCTGGTGTAGGGCTGTAGAGGCCTGGTAGAGGGCTGGTGTAGGGTTGTAGAGGCTTGGTGTAGGGCAGTAGAGGGCTGGTGTAGGGCAGTAGAGGCCTGGTGTAGGGCAGTAGAGGGCTGGTGTAGGGTTGTAGAGGCCTGGTGTAGGGCAGTAGAGGGCTGGTGTAGGGTTGTAGAGGCCTGGTGTAGGGCAGTAGAGGGCTGGTGTAGGGCTGGTGTAGGGCTGTAGAGGCCTGGTGTAGGGCAGTAGAGGGCTGGTGTAGGGCTGGTGTAGGGCTGTAGAGGCCTGGTAGAGGGCTGGTGTAGGGCTGGTGTAGGGCTGGTGTAGGGCTGTAGAGGCCTAGTAGAGGGCTGGTGTAGGGCTGGCGTAGGGCAGTAGAGGGCTGGTGTAGGGCTGGTGTAGGGCTGTAGAGGGCTGGTGTAGGGCTGTAGAGGCCTGGTGTAGGGTTGTAGAGGCCTGGTGTAGGGCTGTAGTGGCCTGGTAGAGGGCTGGTGTAGGGCTGGTGTAGGCCTGGTGTAGGGCTGGTGTAGGGCTGTAGAGGCCTGGTGTAGGTCTGTAGAGGCCTGGTGTAGGGTTGTAGAGGCCTGGTGTAGGGCAGTAGAGGCCTGGTATAGGGTTGTAGAGGGTTGTAGAAGGCTGGTGTAGGGTTGTAGAGGGTTGTAGAGGGCTGGTGTAGGGCTGTAGAGGGCTGGTAGTGGGCTGGTGTAGGGCTGTAGAGGCCTGATGTAGGTCTGTAGAGGGCTGGTGTAGGGTTGTAGAGGGCTGGTGTAGGGCTGTAGAGGGCTGGTAGAGGGCTGGTGTAGGGCTGTAGAGGCCTGGTGTAGGGCTGTAGAGGGCTGGTAGAGGGCTGGTGTAGGGCTGTAGAGGCCTGGTGTAGGGCTGTAGAGGGCTGGTGTAGGGCTGTAGAGGGCTGGTGTAGGGCTGTAGGGGCCTGGTGTAGGGCTGTAGAGGTCTGGTGTAGGGCTGTAGAGGTCTGGTGTAGGGCTGTAGAGGGCTGGTGTAGGGCTGTAGAGGCCTGGTGTAGGGCTGTAGAGGGCTGGTGTAGGGCTGTAGAGGGCTGTAGAGGGCTGTAGAGGTCTGGTGTAGGGCTGTAGAGGTCTGGTGTAGGGCTGTAGAGGGTTGGTGTAGGGCTGTAGAGGGCTGGTGTAGGGCTGTGGAGGCCTGGTGTAGGTCTGTAGAGGGCTGGTGTAGGGCTGTAGAGGGCTGGTGTAGGGCTGTAGAGGCCTGGTGTAGGTCTGTAGAGGGCTGGTGGAGGGTTGTAGTGGCCTGGTGTAGGGTTGTAGAGGGCTGTAGAGGGCTCTACATCTCTTTCCCCTCAGCTCCTCCCCTCTCTACATCTCTATCCCCTCAGCTCCTCCCCTCTCTACATATCTTTCCCCTCAGCTCCTCCCCTCTCTACATCTCTATCCCCCCAGCTCCTCCCCTCTCTACATCTCTATCCCCTCAGCTCCTCCCCTCTCTACATCTCTTTCCCCTCAGCTCCTCCCCTCTCTACATCTCTATCCCCCCAGCTCCTCCCCTCTCTACATCTCTATCCCCTCAGCTCCTCCCCTCTCTACATCTCTATCCCCTCAGCTCCTCCCCTCTCTACATCTCTTTCCCCCTCAGCTCCTCCCCTCTCTAGATATCTATCCCCTCAGCTCCTCCCCTCTCTACATCTCTTTCCCCTCAGCTCCTCCCCTCTCTAGTTTGTAGCCGGTGACTTTGCGTGTGAATGAAAGTGTTGACCAAACATCAGAGAAGGTAAATCAGCAGGTTGGGACTGTGTCAAAGCCCCGGTGTGACTCACTAACTACACTGCTGGCAGGTGGTCAGGAGGCTCTGTCACACAGAATGGTGCTTTCTCTGTCTGTCTTCACCCCTTATCACATATATCATTGGAATACTTGGCCCCTGCTTACTGTCTGTCTGTCTGTCTGTCTGTCTGTCTGTCTGTCTGTCTGTCTGTCTGTCTGTCTGTCTGTCTGTCTGTCTAGAGGTGAGGTCAGCTGCTGTTCTCTCTGACCTGTTGTCAATAGGGCCGAGGTCAGCTGCTGTTCTCTCTGACCTGTTGTCAATAGGGCCGAGGTCAGCTGCTGTTCTCTCTGACCTGTTGTCAATAGGGCCGAGGTCAGCTGCTGTTCTCTCTGAGGAGGGTTTCAGGCCTTGATTTTATTGTTGCCAGTTTCAAAAGTAGGATTTTAAAACACTAACAACAGTAGACCAGGACACTAACAACAGTAGACCAGGACACTAACAACAGTAGACCAGGACACTAACAACAGGACACTAACAGCAGTAGACCAGGACACTAACAACAGTAGACCAGGACACTAACAGCAGTAGACCAGGACACTAACAACAGTAGACCAGGACACTGACAACAGTAGACCAGGACACTAACAACAGTAGACCAGGACACTGACAACAGTAGACCAGGACACTGACAACAGTAGACCAGGACACTGACAACAGTAGACCAGGACACTAACAACAGTAGACCAGGACACTAACAACAGTAGACCAGGACACTAACAACAGTAGACCAGGACACTAACAACAGTAGACCAGGACACTAACAACAGTAGACCAGGACACTGACAACAGTAGACCAGGACACTGACAACAGTAGACCAGGACACTGACAACAGTAGACCAGGACACTGACAACAGTAGACCAAGACACTGACAACAGTAGACCAGGACACTAACAACAGTAGACCAGGACACTAACAACAGTAGACCAGGACACTAACAACAATAGACCAGGACACTGACAACAGTAGACCAGGACACTAACATCAGGACACTAACAACAGTAGACCAGGACACTAACAACAGTAGACCAGGACACTAACAACAGGACACTAACAGCAGTAGACCAGGACACTGACAACAGTAGACCAGGACACTAACAACAGTAGACCAGGACACTAACAACAGTAGACCAGGACACTAACAACAATAGACCAGGACACTAACAGCAGGACACTAACAACAGTAGACCAGGACACTAACAACAGTAGACCAGGACACTAACAACAGTAGACCAGGACACTAACAACAGTAGACCAGGACACTAACAACAGTAGACCAGGACACTAACAACAGTAGACCAGGACACTGACAACAGTAGACCAGGACACTGACAACAGTAGACCAGGACACTGACAACAGTAGACCAAGACACTGACAACAGTAGACCAGGACACTAACAACAGTAGACCAGGACACTAACAACAGTAGACCAGGACACTAACAACAATAGACCAGGACACTGACAAGAGTAGACCAGGACACTAACAGCAGGACACTAACAACAGTAGACCAGGACACTAACAACAGTAGACCAGGACACTAACAGCAGTAGACCAGGACACTGACAACAGTAGACCAGGACACTAACAACAGTAGACCAGGACACTAACAACAGTAGACCAGGACACTAACAACAATAGACCAGGACACTAACAGCAGGACACTAACAACAGTAGACCAGGACACTAACAACAGTAGACCAGGACACTAACAACAGTAGACCAGGACACTAACAACAGTAGACCAGGACACTAACAACAGTAGACCAGGACACTGACAACAGTAGACCAGGACACTGACAACAGTAGACCAGGACACTGACAACAGTAGACCAGGACACTAACAACAGTAGACCAGGACACTGACAGCAGTAGACCAGGACACTAACAACAGTAGACCAGGACACTAACAACAGTAGACCAGGACACTAACAACAGTAGACCAGGACACTGACAACAGTAGACCAGGACACTGACAACAGTAGACCAGGACACTAACAACAGTAGACCAGGACACTGACAACAGTAGACCAGGACACTAACAACAGTAGACCAGGACACTAACAACAGTAGACCAAGATACTGACAACAGTAGACCAGGACACTAACAACAGTAGACCAGGACACTAACAACAGTAGACCAGGACACTAACAACAGTAGACCAGGACACTAACAACAGTAGACCAAGATACTGACAACAGTAGACCAGGACACTGACAACAGTAGACCAGGACACTAACAACAGTAGACCAGGACACGGACAACAGTAGACCAGGACACTAACAACAGTAGACCAGGACACTAACAACAGTAGACCAAGATACTGACAACAGTAGACCAGGACACTAACAACAGTAGACCAGGACACTGACAACAGTAGACCAAGATACTAACAACAGTAGACCACTGTGCCCTTATCCACCAATCAAAAACCATCTGTGCTTTTGTCCACCAATCACAATCCCACTGTGCCTTTATCCACCTATCACAAGCCAGGAGAGGGAGTGAGTCAGCGATTGGCTGCTAGAGTGATTATGCAAAGGTTCATGTTCTGTTTTTCTCTCTTCCTCCCCCCCTCTCTCGCTCCCCTCTCTCGCTCTCCCGTTCCTTCTCTATCTCTCTCTCTCATTTCCCCCTCTCTCTCTTCATCCTCTCTCTCCCTTTCCCCCTTCCCCCCCTCCCTTCCCCTCCCTCTCTCCCTCCCTCTCTTGTCCTTCCTGACTCCTAAACATTGAGTCAACCACACTGGTGAAAGTGAGGCTCAGAAAGGAGTCCAGGCCCGGTCGAGGTTCTGTTAAAAGGTCTCCATGTAGCTGTCCAGACTCCACATGTTGTTCCACAGCCACTCAGTCTAACTCTGTCTCCTCTCTCTCTGAGCGCTGGGAGCCTGCCCTGTCTTGTTCAGCCGTTATCTACAGGCCAGCCAAGCAGGTCGGAGGGAGGTATTTATGTAAGGTGAACATTCCACCTCCTCACCTTGTGTGACTGGGAGGGAGAAGAGGGCCTCTTGTGGGGTTGGGAAGTCGGTCGACATGAACCACTGCCAACTGTGTGAGAGAGAGAGAGATACGAGGTGTTAATTTCAGCCAGGAAACACTGGTCACAGACTAAATCAGTAACTGAATAACCACTTCCTGTGGAGGAGGACGCAGCGCGTAATATACAGCTAACAAACTCTCTGAAACAAATGATACTCACTCTAACACACCCTCCTCTTTCCCACTCTCTCTCTCTCACACTCACTCTCTCACACTCACTCACTCTCTCTTTCTCTCTCTCTCTCCTCTCACACTCTCTCTCTCTCCCTCTTTTTCTCTCTCTCCCTCTCTCACTCTCTCCCTCTCACACTCTCTCCCCCTCACACTCTCTCTCACACTCTCTCTCTCTCTCTCTGTCTCTCTCTCTCTCTCTGTCTCTCTCTCTCCCTCTCACACTCTCTCTCTCTCTCTCTCTCTCTCTCTCTCTGTCTCTCTCTCTCCCTCTCACACTCTCTTTCTCTCTCTCTGTCTCTCTCTTTCTCTCTCTCTCCCAGTATTACACATACAGAAGTTTGAAAACAATAAAGACATTACAAATGTCATATTATATATATATACAGTGTTTTAACAATGTACAAATGGTTAAAGGACACAAGATAAAATAAATAAGCATAAATATGGGTTGTATTTACAATGGTGTTTGTTCTTCACTGGTTGCCCTTTTCTCTCTCTCTCTCCCCTCTCTCCTTCTCTCTCACACACCCTGTGTATCATATTGCCCAACCAGTAACTCTCAGCACCAGTTGTTCAGCCAGACAGAAATGATTTGTGTTTCAGTTGGACCAGTTCTCCCTCCCTTTTAGAGATAAAACAAGTATAATGTGTGATATGGACTAGAAGATGAGCATCAGTCCTGTTCTAACGGGGAGAGAGAGAGAGGTAATGAGGGACGGTCATCTGTCTGGCAGTGTGTGGTACTGAGCTACATTACAACCTCCTAAAGCAACACATTATCTCGGTGCTAGACCCTGGTGATAGACCCTGACAGACCCTGGTTCGATCCCGGGCTGTATCACAACCGGACGTGATCGGGAGTCCCATAGGGCGGCTTACAACTGGCCCGGCGTCGTCCGGGTTTGACCGGGGTAACTAAGGAATTGTTGTTAACTGACTTTTTAATTAGAGAGACAGCGGTCGTACTGATGACCGTCAGATGTGACAGTTCGTGAAGGAAACAAGTGTCCATTATTTTAGTTTGACTCTTGTTGAAGGAATTGAAAGTTAAAGTCTTTGGAATGTCAATCAACCTTGAGTCTTTAACACAAACACTTAGCCAGTAAACAGACAGCCAGACAGGCAGTGAGACATGAGACACTGTGTGAGATACAAAACATGTTCAGGTTCACTGGGCTTTACAGAGCAATGCAGCCCTCCCTGGAGAGCTGTGTGAAGAGAGGGGAGGGAGAGCTCATCTGACCATCTCCTGAGGCCCTTTTAGAGAGGGGAGGGAGAGCTCATCTGACCATCTCCTGAGGCCCTTTTAGAGAGGGGAGGGAGAGCTCATCTAACCATCTCCTGAGGCCCTTTTAGAGAGGGGAGGGAGAGCTCCTCTAACCATCTCCTGAGGCCCTTTTAGAGAGGGGAGGGAGAGCTCCTCTAACCATCTCCTGAGTATTGAGGTGTCAGGCCCTTTTAGAGAGGGGAGGGAGAGCTCCTCTAACCATCTCCTGAGGCCCTTTTAGAGAGGGGAGGGAGAGCCCCTCTAACCATCTCCTGAGACCCTTTTAGAGAGGGGAGGGAGAGCTCCTCTAACCATCTCCTGAGTATTGAGGTGTCAGGCCCTTTTAGAGAGGGGAGGGAGAGCTCCTCTAACCATCTCCTGAGGCCCTTTTAGAGAGGGGAGGGAGAGCCCCTCTAACCATCTCCTGAGACCCTTTTAGAGAGGGGAGGGAGAGCTCCTCTAACCATCTCCTGAGGCCCTTTTAGAGAGGGGAGGGAGAGCTCCTCTAACCATCTCCTGAGGCCCTTTTAGAGAGGGGAGGGAGAGCCCCTCTAACCATCTCCTGAGGCCCTTTTAGAGAGGGGAGGGAGAGCTCCTCTAACCATCTCCTGAGGCCCTTTTAGAGAGGGGAGGGAGAGCTCCTCTAACCATCTCCTGAGTTTTGGAGCTCCAGGCCCTTTTAGAGAAGGTGACCTATTACCCTGTCACATGGTGATCTAAAGAGCAGGGTGGAGATGTGCAGGCTCTCAGCACGGTGGGAGGCCCACACACAAGCAGGGACGCCCGGAGATATCACCAGCTGATGGGATTCAATCACCCAGAGAGGATAGAGGATAGAGAGAGAACGGAGGGCCCCAGAGAGGAGGGATAGAGAGAGAACGGAGGGCCCCAGAGAGGAGGGATAGAGAGAGAACGGAGGGCCCCAGAGAGGAGGGATAGAGAGAGAACGGAGGGCCCCAGAGAGGAGGGATAGAGAGAGAACGGAGGGCCCCAGAGAGGAGGGATAGAGAGAGAACGGAGGGCCCCAGAGAGGAGGGATAGAGAGAGAACGGAGGACCCCAGAGAGGAGGGATAGAGAGAGAACGGAGGGCCCCAGAGAGGAGGGATAGAGAGAGAACGAGGGCCCCAGAGAGGAGGGATAGAGAGAGAACGGAGGGCCCCAGAGAGGAGGGATAGAGAGAGAACGGAGGGCCCCAGAGAGGTCTGCTCTGTGCCGGCCAGCTATTATCTGTCCTTTCTGCCTTTCTCTCTTTGTCTCACTCACTACAGGGGTCACAAGGTCAAATGCCTCTGGCCTTATCTGGTGACAAAGGCCTATTCACTCATGCACACAGATACACACATACAAACCCTTCCCCCTACCCACCACACTCTCTCTTCTTCTCTACCTTCTCTTCAACATAACCCTTCCCCTACCCACCACACTCCCTCTTCGTCTCTCTCTTCTCTACCTTCTCTTCAACATAACTCTTCCCCCTACCCACCACACTCCCTCTTCGTCTCTCTCTTCTCTACCTTCTCTTCAATATAACCCTTCCCCCTACCCACCACACTCTCTCTTCTTCTCTACCTTCTCTTCAACATAACTCTTCCTCCTGTTGCTGTATGGTACAATGGGGGGCTTGGGATTGCCGTTGTTAAAAGCCTCTCCTGCCCATGATATACGGTTAAATCGAGGTTAAATAATATACAATTAAAAAATATGAGACAACGTACACATGACCACGTTCAGATAGAGAGGCATTGTTTACATCGTTACTTAGCAACCCACTACCGCTACCACTTTTACAACTACTAGTCTTAGCACCTTTATCTCGTCGTGGAGGATTTAGCACCTGTATCTCGTCATGAAGGATTTAGCACCTGTATCTCGTTGTGGAGGATTTAGCACCTGTATCTCGTTGTGGAGGATTTAGCACCTGTATCTCGTTGTGGAGGATTTAGCACCTGTATCTCGTTGTGGAGGATTTAGCACCTGTATCTCGTTGTGGAGGATTTAGCACCTGTATCTCGTTGTGGAGGATTTAGCACCTGTATCTCGTTGTGGAGGATTTAGCACCTGTATCTCGTTGTGGAGGATTTAGCACCATTATCTCGTTGTGGAGGATTTAGCACCTGTATCTCGTTGTGGAGGATTTAGCACTTTTAACTCGTCATGGGGGATTTTAAAGTTACTTTTACTTACTTTTCATTTGTTTTATGCACTAATGTTTAACCAAGAAGAAGAGAAGGAGGATATTAAAGACATGAAACCAGAAGAAGAGCAAGTGGACCAGCAACCTGAGTCTAGTGTTAATGTTATAGATATGGACCAGCAACCTGAGTCTAGTGTTAATGTTATAGATATGGTCCAGTAACCTGAGTCTAGTGTTAATGTTATAGATATGGTCCAGTTACCGGAGTATAGTGTTAATGTTATAGATATGGACCAGTAACCTGAGTCTAGTGTTAATGTTATAGATATGGTCCAGTTATCGGAGTATAGTGTTAATGTTATAGATGCAGTAATCAGTAGGGCAGCTGTAGATGACTAGATTTCATTGTGGGGGAAAATGAAAAGTCTGTGCCCTCAACTTGCATTCTCCCTTTTTCTCTCCCTCTCTCTCCCCCTCTCACTTTTTCTCTCCCTCTCTCTATCTCCCCCCCCTCTCTCTCTCTATCTCTCCCTCTTTTTCTCTCCCTCTTCTTCCCTCTTTTTATCTCTCTATCTCTCTCTCTCTCTCTCTCTGTCTTTCTCTCTCTCTCTCTCTATTTCTCTCTCTCTACCTCTCTCTCTCCCTCTTTTTCTAAATGTAGCATATAAGTACAGTCAGACCAATCAGAGGTTGTTGTACCTGTCAGCAGATAGAAGCCATCTGTAGATGTGCATCCTAAATGGCACCCTATTCCATAGCACATAGTGTCCCGGTCAAAAGTAGTGCACTATATAGGGAATAGGATGGGATTTGGGACACGGCACATGTATACTAGACAGTTCACTAGACAGTTGTGTCAAGAAGAATGTATTAAAAGTATTTCTGAGTGGCTGTAATAACAACTAATTTATTCAGCTCAATATCCATTAACTCTCCTCACCGCCATACTTAATTTTTCAGTTAAAATATGTATTGTTTTATGAGAATGGTTCATTTGCTTAGCACTGTAAATATAGACTTTTCTCTCAATCAATTAAAAACGTGGCTTCATGTAATCACATATGAACAAAATCCCATTATGGAAGAAGACCTTTGGGGGACACAGGGATGCAAACCAACGGGACAGGGATGGACAATAAGGTAGGACTCCAACCACAGCTCTCTAATGTTTTCAAACAATATCCTTTTGTAATTTCCCCAGACTGCACAGGGGGATTTGTGTCAGAACAGTAGAAGGAGAAGAAAGCAGTGTGTTTTTAAAGGTGAGGTGTGTCAACAAAACACAGGAGTAGAATTACAGCAGAAGCTGTAAGCTGCTTGTTGAGCTGAAACCTGGAGACTCATATCATTCAGTGGCCAGGTTCAAAGAAGAGCATGAGTTTAGCTTGGAAGTGTGTGTGTGTGTGTGTGTGTGTGTGTGTGTGTGTGTGTGTGTGTGTGTGTGTGTCAGAAGTTCAGAGTTAATGTTCAGGGATAGAGCGAAGGAGGAATGGAGGAGGAGAACCAACTGAAACATGTCAGGGCCGTCTTCAGCAGAGAGGGGGAGGAGAGAGAGAGACTGAAAGAGGGAGAGAGAGACTGAAAGAGAGCGAGAGAGAGACATAGAGAGAGAGAGAGACTGAAAGAGAGAGAGAGAGAGACTGAAAGAGAGAGAGAGAGAGACTGCAAGAGAGAGAGAGACTGCGAGAGAGAGAGACTGAAAGAGAGAGAGAGAGAGAGGAAAATCCTTATTTGGCAGGGAAACTGTGCTATGCCACTGAGGGCAGGATACTCCAGGGTCCCAGGAGGAGGATGCCTGTTCTCCACCCCTGACAGGCTGCTCTATACTGGGGCGCCGAGGTCTTGTCCCTCCCTGAGGGAGACCAGACCAGTGCTGCTGGAGCTGTGTTCAGGACGGTTAGACATCTGGTAACTAGATCCTCACTCCTCTATTCTACATCTATCAGATGGTCTGAACCCTGAGAGAGATGGAGTCTAGGGTCTCCTCTTTCTATCTGAACCCTGAGAGAGATGGAGTCTAGCATCTCCTCTTTCTATCTGAACCCTGAGAGATGGACTCTAGGATCTCCTCTTTCTTTCTATCTGAACCCTGAGAGAGATGGAGTCTAGCATCTCCTCTTTCTATCTGAACCCTGAGAGAGATGGAGTCTAGCATCTCCTCTTTCTATCTGAACCCTGAGAGAGATGGAGTCTAGCATCTCCTCTTTCTATCTGAACCCTGAGAGAGATGGAGTCTAGCATCTCCTCTTTCTATCTGAACCCTGAGAGAGATGGAGTCTAGCATCTCCTCTTTCTATCTGAACCCTGAGAGAGATGGAGTCTAGCATCTCCTCTTTCTATCTGAACCCTGAGAGAGATGGAGTCTAGCGTATTCTCTTTCTATCTGATTTCAGCTTTGTGATGAATCTACATGGCCAGAGTCAAGAGTGTATCAGGTCCAGGTGACTGTAAGAGTGTATCAGGTCCAGGTGACTGTAAGAGTGTATCAGGACCAGGTGTCTGTAAGAGTGTATCAGGTCCAGGTGACTGTAAGAGTCGATCAGGTCCAGGTGTCTGTAAGAGTGTATCAGGTCCAGGTGACTGTAAGAGTGTATCAGGTCCAGGTGACTGTAAGAGTGTATCAGGTCCAGGTGACTGTAAGAGTGTATCAGGACCAGGTGTCTGTAAGAGTGTATCAGGTCCAGGTGACTGTAAGAGTGTATCAGGTCCAGGTGACTGTAAGAGTGTATCAGGTCCAGGTGACTGTAAGAGTGTATCAGGTCCAGATGACTGTAAGAGTGTATCAGGTTCAGGTGTCTGTAAGAGTGTATCAGGTCCAGGTGACTGTAAGAGTGGATCAGGTTCAGGTGACTAAGAGTGTATCAGGTCCAGGTGACTGTAAGAGTCGATCAGGTTCAGGTGTCTGTAAGAGTGGATCAGGTCCAGGTGACTGTAAGAGTGTATCAGGTCCAGGTGACTGTAAGAGTGTATCAGGTTCAGGTGACTGTAAGAGTGGATCAGGTTCAGGTGACTAAGAGTGTATCAGGTCCATGTGACTGTAAGAGTCGATCAGGTTCAGGTGACTGTAAGAGTCGATCAGGTTCAGGTGACTAAGAGTGTATCAGGTCCAGGTGACTGTAAGAGTCGATCAGGTTCAGGTGTCTGTAAGAGTGGATCAGGTCCAGGTGACTGTAAGAGTGTATCAGGTCCAGGTGGCTGTAAGAGTGGATCAGGTCCAGGCCCGTCCTGCTGGTAAATGTGACAGCACTGGTTCAGATAGAGAGGACAGGGGACAGTACCTAGAGATCCGTCTCCCATTAATTATGCTGCAGTGCTGAAGAAGGGATGTCAGGTGGGAGGAAAGGAGGTAGGAAAGGAGGTATGGGTTCCTTTCAAGCGGTGCCCAGATAGTCTGGCAGAGACGCCAGGGAACAGTGACTCAGGGTGGAGTGGAGCCACAGTGTTTTAGATAAGTAGATGAAACCGAGGAGCCACAGTGTTCTAGATAAGTAGATGAAACCAAGGAGCCACAGTGTTCTAGATAAGTAGATGAAACCGATGAGCCACAGTGTTTTAGATAAGTAGGTGAAACCGAGGAGCCACAGTGTTCTAGATAAGTAGATGAAACCGAGGAGCCACAGTGTTCTAGATAAGTAGATGAAACCAAGGAGTCACAGTGGTCAAGATGTAGATGAAACTGAGGAGCCACAGTGTTCTAGATAAGTAGATGAAACCGAGGAGCCACAGTGTTCTAGATAAGTAGATGAAACCGAGGAGCCACAGTGTTCTAGATAAGTAGATGAAACGGAGGAGCCACAGTGTTTTAGATAAGTAGATGAAACCGAGGAGCCACAGTGTTTTAGATAAGTAGATGAAACCGAGGAGCCACAGTGTTCTAGATAAGTAGATGAAACCGAGGAGCCACAGTGTTTTAGATAAGTAGATGAAACCGAGGAGCCACAGTGTTCTAGATAAGTAGATGAAACCGAGGAGCCACAGTGTTCTAGATAAGTAGATGAAACCGAGGAGCCACTGTGTTCTAGATAAGTAGATGAAACCGAGGAGCCACAGTGTTCTAGATAAGTAGATGAAACCGAGGAGCCACAGTGTTCTAGATAAGTAGATGAAACCGAGGAGCCACAGTGTTTTAGATAAGTAGATGAAACCGAGGAGCCACAGTGTTTTAGATAAGTAGATGAAACCGAGGAGCCACTGTGTTCTAGATAAGTAGATGAAACCGAGGAGCCACGGTGTTCTAGATAAGTAGATGAAACCGAGGAGCCACGGTGTTCTAGATAAGTAGATGAAACCGAGGAGCCACGGTGTTCTAGATAAGTAGATGAAACCGAGGAGCCACAGTGTTTTAGATAAGTAGATGAAACCGAGGAGCCACTGTGTTCTAGATAAGTAGATGAAACCGAGGAGCTACGGTGTTCTAGATAAGTAGATGAAACCGAGGAGCCACAGTGTTTTAGATAAGTAGATGAAACCGAGGAGCCACTGTGTTCTAGATAAGTAGATGAAACCGAGGAGCTACGGTGTTCTAGATAAGTAGATGAAACCGAGGAGCCACAGTGTTCTAGATAAGTAGATGAAACCGAGGAGCCACAGTGTTCTAGATAAGTAGATGAAACCGAGGAGCCACAGTGTTCTAGATAAGTAGATGAAACCGAGGAGCCACAGTGTTCTAGATAAGTAGATGAAACCGAGGAGCCACAGTGTTCTAGATAAGTAGATGAAACCGAGGAGCCACAGTGTTCTAGATAAGTAGATGAAACCGAGGAGCCACAGTGTTCTAGATAAGTAGATGAAACCAAGGAGCCACAGTGTTTTAGATAAGTAGATGAAACCAAGGAGCCACAGTAGTGGCATCACACCGCTGTTACAGCTGGCCTGGTTGGACCTTTCAGCTAACAGACAAACACACACAAGAGGAGGGAGTGATACGGACAGGTCACGGGTCACTCTGCGCCTGAGAAATGTAATGACTAACTAATTACAAATACATTGTCCCCCAGGAGCCGTTTGTCTAACCTGAGGGGGGGAGAGGGAGGAGGGGGAGAGAGAGAGATGGGGGTGGGGAGAGAGAGAGAGAGAGGGGTGGGGAGAGAGAGAGATGGGGGTGGGGAGAGAGAGAGAGAGGGGTGGGGAGAGAGAGAGGGGGGTGGGGAGAGAGGGAGGAGGGGGGGAGAGAGAGGGGGGTGGGGAGAGAGGGAGAAGGGGTTGGGGAGAGAGGGAGGAGAGAGAGGGGGAGGGAGAGAGATATGGAAGAAGGGGGGACTGGAGGTGGAGAGAGAGGGGACTGGAGGGAGAGAGAGAGTTTGAAGGTGAGCGAGAGGTGGAGAGAGAGGGGACTGGAGGGAGAGAGAGAGTTTGAAGGAGGGGGAGAGCGAGGCGAGCGATATGAGAGCAATACTTCACCTCTCCTCTGTGTGTCTGTCTACTTGATTCATCCTGTTTTAATGACCATGTTGTAACAGCTGCATCTATTATCTTTACCTTGTCATCTACATGTTGCTGCTTACTGTCCAACTTCCTCCCTGTGATAACACACTGGAAGTTATATTCTAGAACATTCTCCCCCTCTGTGATAACACCCTGGAAGTTATATTCTAGAACATTCTCCCCCTCTGTGATAACACCCTGGATGTTATATTCTAGAACATTCTCCTCCTCTGTGATGAAACACGAAGTTATATTCTAGAACATTCTCCCCCTCTGTGTTGACACACTGGAAGTTATATTCTAGAACATTCTCCCCCTCTGTAATAACACACTGGAAGTTATATTCTAGAACATTCTCCCCCTCTGTGTTAACACACTTGACGTTATATTCTAGAACATTCTCCCCCTCTGTGTTGACACCCTGGACGTTATATTCTAGAACATTCTCCCCCTCTGTGTTAACACCCTGGACGTTATATTCTAGAACATTCTCCCCCTCTGTGATAACACCCTGGACGTTATATTCTAGAACATTCTCCCCCTCTGTGTTAACACACTGGACGTTATATTCTAGAACATTCTCCCCCTCTGTGTTAACACACTGGACGTTATATTCTAGAACATTCTCCCCCTCTGTGATAACACACTGGACGTTATATTCTAGAACATTCTCCCCCTCTGTGATAACACCCTGGACGTTATATTCTAGAACATTCTCCCCCTCTGTGTTAACACCCTGGACGTTATATTCTAGAACATTCTCCCCCTCTGTGTTAACACACTGGACGTTATATTCTAGAACATTCCCCCCTCTGTGTTAACACACTGGAAGTTATATTCTAGAACATTCTCCCCCTCTGTGATAACACACTGGAAGTTATATTCTAGAACATTCTCCCCCTCTGTGATAACACACTGGAAGTTATATTCTAGAACATTCTCCCCCTCTGTGATAACACACTGGCAGTTATATTCTAGAACATTCTCCCCCTCTGTGATAACACACTGGAAGTTATATTCTAGAACATTCTCCCCCTCCGTGTGACTGAATGCGTTTAGAATTCAGAGAAGATAATATCCAAGTAAAGAACCAGGAACAGTCGTTGGAAGTGTCATGAAAACGGTGCCAACCTCGACTCGACTTTAATTTCACACTATTAGAGGTTGTATTTAACGTTTGGTCTGTAAGGGGATAATCTCTTGTGAAGTCTAGTTTAAATCAGGACAAACATAACCTTCTGTCACCTGGTGTGAGATAAATGAGAGTTCTCTCCTTCGTACACTTCCTTTTCCTTCACCGGCCTAAATGTTTAATCAGCGTCAGATTGAGATCACAGAGCTGTGCGTGAGCTGAGAACACATCGTTAGGTGAACCAGAGCATTAGTTGACTCTGTATCAGTCTGATAACACCAGGTCATTAGAGAGTAAAGCTCTCTGTTTTGTTTCCGGGTGTTTCACAACTGTTGCTGCTGTTGCTGTTCAAACTCTTTTACCCTGCAGTGACCTTCTGTGTTTCCCAAATACCACCCTATTCCCTATATAATGCACTGCCGTTTGACCCTATAGGCCTTGGTCAAAAGTAGTGCACTATATTAGGGAATAGGGTGGTTTTTGGAACACAGTGTGTTTCTCCTTGATACTCTCCCTGTCGAGAGGTCTGGTTGGATGAGGTCTGGCTGGATGAGGTCTGGTTGGATGAGGTCTGGTTGGATGAGGTCTGGTTGGATGAGGTCTGGTTGGATGAGGTCTGGCTGGATGAGGTCTGGCTGGATGAGGTCTGGCTGGATGAGGTCTGGTTGGATGAGGTCTGGTTGGATGAGGTCTGGTTGGATGAGGTCTGGTTGGATGAGGTCTGGTTGGATGAGGTCTGGTTGGATGAGGTCTAGTTGAATGATTCTAACTCTGTTTCTCTCTGATAGTCTCCCTGTCGAGAGGTCTGTTGTCTGAAGTCCCTCACTACAGAACATTAGGGTCTGGTAGTTGAATGGGCTGTTCACATGTAGTCTGACATCAGTCTGATATACAGTATGGTGGGGATATCTTGTTGTAGTCTGATATACAGTATGGTGAGGATATATTGTTGTAGTCTGATATGCAGTATGGTGAGGATATATTGTTGTAGTCTGATATACAGTATGGTGAGGATATATTGTTGTAGTCTGATATACAGTATGGTGAGAATATCTTGTTGTAGTCTGACATCAGTCTGATATACAGTATGGTAAGGGTATCTTGTTGTAGTCTGACATCAGTCTGATATACAGTACAATGGGATTACTGGCTAGCACAATGGAATTACTGGCTAGCACAATGGCATTACTGGCTAGCACAATGGAATTACTGGCTAGCACAATGGGATTACTGGCTAGCACAATGGGATTACTGGCTAGCACAATGGAATTACTGGCTAGCACAATGGGATTACTGGCTAGCACAATGGAATTACTGGCTAGCACAATGGAATTACTGGCTAGCACAATGGGATTACTGGCTAGCACAATGGGATTACTGGCTAGCACAATGAGATTACTGGCTAGCGCAATGGCATTACTGGCTAGCACAATTACTGGCTAGCACAATGGGATTACTGGCTAGCATAATAGGATTACTGGCTAGCACAATGGGATTACTGGTTATCACAATGGGTTTACTGGCAGTGAGTGTTGAACCCAATTGACCCGTCTGTGTGTCTGCCTGTCTTCCTGCTTCCGTCTTTATTGCTGCCTGCCTAACTGTCTGCCTCTCTTTCTCCCTGCCTGTCTTCCTGTCTGTCTGTCTGTCTGTCTGTCTGTCTGTCTGTCTGTCTGTCTGTCTGTCTGTCTGTCTGCCTGCCTGTCTGTCTACAAGTCTACAAGTCTACAAGTCTACAAGTCTATGTGCCTACCTGTACCTGACTACCAGTGGAGGTAGGATAGGTGTAGGGGGCAGCAGTCTGCTATCGGTGAGCACAAGACCTGAGGCAGGGTTAATCATTCACATGTGAAGAGAGGAGGACTGTGGGAGTCACGTCCCTCGAAGCAGGCAGAGAGAGAGAGAGAGATTGAGAGAGTTTGGCGCGATAACTGGCCCCACTGGCGGGACTTCCCTCCATCACCCCTCTCCCCTGCCTCCCTCCTCTGTTGAGTCAGCTCAGTAAGTAGGGCTTGACTCATGCTTCTGTAGCCTGACACCACTGGTATAACCCTCAGTAGCCCCAACCACCACTCCTTAGCTGAAACAGCAGCCTTCATAACAAGATCTGTGGACCCTGACTACTCTCTGTCTCTCTCGCTATGTCTCTCTCTGTCTGTCTCTCTCTCTCTCTGTCTCTCTGTCTGTCTGTCTCTCTCTCTCTCTGTCTCTCTCTCTCTGTCTCTCTCTCTCTCTTTGTCTCTTACTCCTCTTCCCTCCCTCCTCCCCTCCCTCCCTCCTCTACATTTCTACCTGCTGTAGTCACCTCTTTCACACCACTCCTCCAGTTTCCCGCCTCAGTGACTGGCTGAGAGCTGGCTGGTGTTTGTTAAACTGATTGTGTGTGTGTGTGTGTGTGTGTGTGTGTGTGTGTGTGTGTGTGTGTGTGTGTGTGTGTGTGTGTGTGTGTGTGTGTGTGTGTGTGTGTGTGTGTGTGTGTGTGTGTGTGTGTGTGTGTGTGTGTGTGTGTGTGTGTGTGTGTGTGGCAGTTGTTTGACAGCAGGATGTTTCACTGATCCCTGGGGTTCCAACTAGTATCAACGATTCACATCAGACAAGGATATGAATGCCCTCAGTTAATTACCTCAGTCTAGTACTGAATATTACCTCAGTCTAGTACTGAATATTACCTCAGTCGGGTACTGAATGTGACCTCAGTTCATTACCTCAGTCTAGTACTGAATGTTACCTCAGTTAATTACCTCAGTCTAGTACTGAATATTACCTCAGTCTAGTACTGAATGTGACCTCAGTTCATTACCCCAGTTCATTATCTCAGTCTGAATGTTACTCAGTTCATTACCTCATGTACTGAATGTTACCTCAGTTCATTACCTCAGTCTAGTACTGAATGTTACCTCAGTTCATTACCTCAGTCTAGTACTGAATGTTACCTCAGTTCATTACCTCAGTCTTGTACTGAATGTTACCTCAGTTCATTACCTCAGTCTAGTACTGAATGTTACCTCAGTTCATTACCTCAGTCTAGTACTGAATGTTACCTCAGTTCATTACCTCAGTCTTGTACTGAATGTTACCTCAGTTCATTACCTCAGTCTAGTACTGAATGTTACCTCAGTTCATTACCTCAGTCTAGTACTGAATGTTACCTCAATCCATTACCTCAGTATGGTACTGAATGTTACCTCAGTTCATTACCTCAGTCTGGTACTGAATGTTACCTCAGTTCATTACCTCAGTCTATTACTGAATGTTACCTCAGTTCATTACCTCAGTCTAGTACTGAATGTTACCTCAGTTCATTACCTCAGTCTAGTACTGAATGTTACCTCAGTTCATTACCTGAGTCTAGTACTGAATGTTACCTCAGTTCATTACCTCAGTCTAGTACTGAATGTTACCTCAGTTCATTACCTCTGTCTTGTACTGAATGTTACCTCAGTTCATTACCTCAGTCTAGTACTGAATGTTACCTCAGTTCATTACCTCAGTCTAGTAATGTTACCTCAGTTCATTACCTCAGTCTAGTACTGAATGTTACCTCAGTTCATTACCTCAGTCTTGTACTGAATGTTACCTCAGTTCATTACCTCAGTCTATTACTGAATGTTACCTCAGTTCATTACCTCAGTCTAGTAATGAATGTTACCTCAGTTCATTACCTCAGTCTAGTACTGAATGTTACCTCAGTTCATTACCTCAGTTCATTATCTCAGTCTTGGACATCAATAGGACAGGTACTGTGACTGTATTGGACATCAATAGGACAGGTACTGTGACTGTATTGGGCATCAATAGGACATGTAGTGTGACTGTATTGGACATCAATAGGACAGGTACTGTGACTGTATTGGACATCAATAGGACAGGTACTGTGACTGTATTGGACATCAATAGGACAGGTACTGTGACTGTATTGGACATCAATAGGACAGGTACTGTGACTGTATTGGACATCAATAGGACAGGTACTGTGACTGTATTGGACATCAATAGGACAGGTACTGTGACTGTAGTGGACATCAATAGGACATGTACTGTGACTGTATTGGACATCAATAGGACAGGTACTGTGCCTGTTTTGGACATCAATAGGACAGGTACTGTGACTGTATTGGACATCAATAGGACAGGTACTGTGTGTAGGTCATCTGATAAACAGGTTCAATCGAAGGGACTGTTTCAGGATGCCTCGGGATGCTTAATGTAAGGATGTTGTAAACACCTACATCTAGATGCTGATTGGTTGGCCTAATCACGTAAAACTCTGGTCACACCTAGGACCCTAATCTCTCTGTCACACTGTGATGTGGCTTTGGTGGGGGGGAAGGGGGGGGGTTACCTGGAGTTTCCCTCAGATGTAACTCACAGATGGGGGGTGGGAATGGCCTCATGTTGAGACACGTTTCCTCTTATCTGGTTGGATTTGGGATTTCCTCTGGGACAGCTCTTTGGGAATGTCCTGTGAACGTGTCTGTCTTTCTGTCTTTCTGTCTGTCTGTCTGTCTGCGTGTGTATGTGTGTTTATCTGCCTTTGTGTGTATGTGTGTGTGTGTGTGTGTGTGTCCTGCCCCTGTCTCACCTCAGTTGCTCCCAGTGTGTCTCAACAAGTCGTCAGTTTGTTTGGGGAATCAGCTCTGACAAAAACATTAAACCATAAGAAACAGGCTGTTAACGTCACAACACGGTGTGTGTGTGTGTGTGTGTGTGTGTGTGTGTGTGTGTGTGTGTGTGTGTGTGTGTGTGTGGATACAATAGGGGCATTCCTTTGTAAAGACAGTCTGATGCTTGTCTCTTATTGGTGCTGAGTCAGATAATGAGACTGTCAATGTCGCGGCAGGGCTGGAGCGAGTGTGTGTGTGTGTGTGTGTGTGTGCGGCCCAGCTTTAATTGCTGACGGTCCCAGTGATTCCTCCGTGGAGCAGCTGTGGATAATGCCATTAGAGCGGTCAGGGCAACGCTACCTGCTAATCCAGGTCCTAATCACTCACCAAGAACAAGTCTTCTGACTGCGTGTCTCCGTATCAACACCATGCTTAGTTAGTAAGGGGATAGGGCGCTCTGTTGCAGGTTACACATTATCTGACTCGACTTCTCTTATTTAGGATGATTACTAAATTAATGCAGTGTTTAAAACATGGTTAAATGTATTTATTTTATTAGAATGTGTTGGGGAAATTAGCATAATCTCCAGAGTTTAGTCTAGACAGGACCTTAATCTTCAGAGTATAGTCTAGACAGGACCGTAATCTCCAGAGTCTAGTCTAGACAGGACCGTAATCTCCAGAGTTTAGTCTAGACAGGACCGTAATCTCCAGAGTTTAGTCTAGACAGGACCGTAATCTTCAGAGTCTAGTCTAGAAAGGACCGTAAACTCCATAGTTTATTCAAGACAGGACCGTAATCTTCTGAGTTTATTCTAGACGGGATCGTAATAGTGGAACAGAAAGTGTAGTGGCCTTTGAAGATCACAGTGATTTGTGACTGTATCTTTATCTCCTTCCTATTCCTGTGTGTCTGTGAGACAGATGAGAAGTCTAGACATTTAGCCCTGCAGAGGTCTCTTTAATCCACCCTCTGTGTTTCCAGACAGTCTCTAGTGATGGTCCTTTATATCTCTGAGCAGATCGAGGAGAGTACGTCTGTAAAGGAGGTGTTGACCTGGGAGCTGGGAGGCTCTGTGTGTCTGCTGAAGGGACACAGAGGACCACTTGCTGTTCTCACCATGCCTGTTAACGCTAAACATGTATCAGCTATTCCGTCTGTACTGTAGAAGAGCCTCTCCTCTAGGAACAACTAGGTTGTATCTCTGTCCAGTCAACAATCTGAATAGAGCCAGGCAACAGTACAGTATAGTAGTACAGTATAGTAGTATGGTATAGTAGTACAGTATAGTAGTATGTTATAGCAGTACAGTATAGCAGTACAGTATAGTAGTACGGTATAATAGTATGGTATAGCAGTACGGTATAGTAGTAGGGTATAGTAGTATGGTATAGTAGTATGGTATAGTAGTGTGGTATAGCAGTATGATATAGCAGTATGGTATAGCAGTACGGTATAGTAGTATGGTATAGTAGTACAGTACAGTATAGTAGTATGTTACGGTATAGTAGTATGGTATAGTAAGTAGTATGGTATAGTAGTAGGGTTTAGTAGTAGGGTATAGTGGTATGGTATAACAGTACGGTATAGCAGTACGGTATAGTAGTATGGTATAGTAGTAGGGTATGTAGTAGGGTATAGTAGTATGGTATAGTAGTAGGGTATGTAGTAGGGTATAGTAGTATGGTATAGTAGTATGGTATAGCAGTATGGTATAGTAGTATGGTATAGTAGTGTGGTATAGCAGTATGGTATAGTAGTAGGGTATAGTAGTATGGTATAGTAGTAGGGTATAGTAGTATGGTATAGTAGTAGGGTATAGCAGTATGGTATAGTAGTAGGGTATAGTAGTATGGTATAGTAGTATGGTATAGTAGTAGGGTATAGCAGTATGGTATAGTAGTAGGGTATAGTAGTATGGTATAGTAGTAGTGGTATAGTAGTAGCAGTGGTATAGTAGCGGTAGGGTATAGCAGTATGGTATAGTAGTATGGTATAGTATGGTATAGTAGTATGGTATAGTATGGTATAGTAGGGTATAGTAGTATGGTATAGTAGTATAGCAGTATGGAGTAGGTATAGTGGAGTGGTTATTAGTATGGGTATAGTCTCAGGTAGAGATGGGAAGTCAGAATAGTAGGGTATAGCAGTAGTATGGAGTAGTAGCTCAGGTGGAGATGGGAAGTCAGAATAGTTATTAGGCTCAGGTAGAGATGGGAAGTCAGAATAGTTATTAGGCTCAGGTGGAGATGGGAAGTCAGAATAGTTATTAGGCTCAGGTGGAGATGGGAAGTCAGAATAGTTATTAGGCTCAGGTAGAGATGGGAAGTCAGAATAGTTATTAGGCTCAGGTAGAGATGGGAAGTCAGAATAGTTATTAGGCTCAGGTAGAGATGGGAAGTCAGAATAGTTATTAGGCTCAGGTAGAGATGGGAAGTCAGAATAGTTATTAGGCTCAGGTAGAGATGGGAAGTCAGAATAGTTATTAGGCTCAGGTAGAGATGGGAAGTCAGAATAGTTATTAGGCTCAGGTGGAGATGGGAAGTCAGAATAGTTGCTCAGAATAGTTATTAGGCTCAGGTAGAGATGGGAAGTCAGAAGAGGGCAAAATAATAGGATATGTTTAATGTACTGATTCTGTGTCACATGGTTTATGAACTGATGCACAAACGTCACTGACGTTTCCCTTTAACAGTGAGTTTTCCTTCTGAGGAAATGGCCTTGACCAGAGGTCACTGCTGATACCTTCATGTATCGAAGGTAGAGGCCCTGGGGGTGGGGGGGGGGCGGGGCTGTTAAGGGAGTTATTAGGAATCCACTACCCCTTCCTTTACTGCTAGGATCCTATCATAGATCACCTTGCTGACAGGCATGCACTTCCTGCGACTTGACTCAACTCTCCAAGGGTCGTCTCTGGGTCATGTGGTCGAACCAGACTCCCTTTCCTTCTTCTCTAAATCAAGTCCGGGTGTAAAGAGAGCGGAGAGGGGAAGAGTGTTATGAGTGGGTGGGTAGGACAGGTGGTTGTCTATCCGCTGTAAGATAGGGGGCCCCTGTGTGTGTGTCTGTTCAGGGAGCAGGAAGCTCTGACTCTTATAAGGGTCCACAGTCCTCTCAGAATCCACCCAGATGTTCCTCTCCAACACCAGATAAAACAGAAGACATTATTCCCACAGAGAGACTTCCTTTTGTCTCTCTGTGCTGTCTCATCTTTTGATCCCTGAATGAAAATGTCTTTGTTTTTCTTCTTCCGTGAACAGAAAGAACCAAAACAGTCTAGAAACACCCCCCAAAATGATGGTGGCTCTCTGGCTGTATTGAATAGAGGAATCTGTGTGTTATATAGAAGGCCTTGTTAACCAGCCTGTGTTATATAGAAGGCCTTGTTAACCAGCCTGTGTTATATAGAAGGCCTTGTTAACCAGCCTGTGTTATATAGAAGGCCTTGTTAACCAGCCTGTGTTATATAGAAGGCCTTGTTAACCAGCCTGTGTTATATAGAATGCCTTGTTAACCAGACTGTGTTATATAGAAGGCCTTGTTAACCAGCCTGTGTTATATAGACGGCCTTGTTAACCAGACTGTGTTATATAGAAGGCCTTGTTAACCAGCCTGTGTTATATAGAAGGCCTTGTTAACCAGCCTGTGTTATATAGAAGGCCTTGTTAACCAGACTGTGTTATATGGAAGACATTGTTAACCAGCCTGTGATCCATTGGTTCAGCATCATGAGGTGAAGAACATATTCACAATGTAGATGGTTATAATATACAGGCCTACTATGGGGGCTGTAATTGCTGTAAAGTGTAAAATTCAATGACAGACCAGATTGACATTCCATCTACAGGTCAGACTCACTCAGAGAGTGCACATGGACTCAGTACTGGTTCCTCTTGGTTAAAGCCAAGTTATTACCTCGTACCCCTGCACATGGACTCAGTACTGGTTCCTCTTGGTTAAAGCCACGTTATTACCTCGTACCCCTGCACATGGACTCAGTACTTGTTCCTCTTGGTTAAAGCCAAGTTATTACCTCGTACCCCTGCACATGGACTCAGTACGGGTTCCTCTTGGTTAAAGCCAAGTTATTACCTCATACCCCTGCACATGGACTCAGAACTGGTTCCTCTTGGTTAAAGCCAAGTTATTACCTCATACCCATGCACATGGACTCAGTACTGGTTCCTCTTGGTTAAAGCCAAGTTATTACATCATACCCCTGCACATGGACTCAGTACTGGTTCCTCTTGGTTAAAGCCAAGTTATTACCTCATACCCCTGCACATGGACTCAGTACTGGTTCCTCTTGGTTAAAGCCAAGTTATTACCTCATACCCCTGCACATGGACTCAGTACTGGTTCCTCTTGGTTAAAGCCAAGTTATTACCTCGTACCCCTGCACATGGACTCAGTACTGGTTCCTCTTGGTTAAAGCCAAGTTATTACCTCGTACCCCTGCACATGGACTCAGTACTGGTTCCTCTTGGTTAAAGCCAAGTTATTACCTTGTACCCCTGCACATGGACTCAGTACTGGTTCCTCTTGGTTAAAGCCAAGTTATTACCTTGTACCCCTGCACATGGACTCAGTACTGGTTCCTCTTGGTTAAAGCCAAGTTATTACCTTGTACCCCTGCACATGGACTCAGTACTGGTTCCTCTTGGTTAAAGCCAAGTTATTACCTCATACCCCTGCACATGGACTCAGTACTGGTTCCTCTTGGTTAAAGCCAAGTTATTACCTCGTACCCCTGCACATGGACTCAGTACTGGTTCCTCTTGGTTAAAGCCAAGTTATTACCTCGTACCCCTGCACATGGACTCAGTACTGGTTCCTCTTGGTTAAAGCCAAGTTATTACCTTGTACCCCTGCACATGGACTCAGTACTGGTTCCTCTTGGTTAAAGCCAAGTTATTACCTTGTACCCCTGCACATGGACTCAGTACTGGTTCCTCTTGGTTAAAGCCAAGTTATTACCTCATACCCCTGCACATGGACTCAGTACGGGTTCCTCTTGGTTAAAGCCAAGTTAGTCTACACCTGTTGTTTCTCTCTGCATTGTTGTGAAGGGCCCCGTCAGGGAGCATTTCACTGTCAGTCTACACCTGTTGTTTACCAAGCATTTCACTGTTAGTCTACACCTGTTGTTTACAAAGCATGTGACAAATACAATTTGATTTGACTCATAACTTCTGTCCATCGTATGTGTGTGTGTGGATGGATGGATGTTGACTCATGTGTGTGTGTGGATGGATGGATGTTGACTCATGTGTGTGTGTGAATGGATGGATGTTGACTCATGTGTGTGTGTGTGTGTGTGTGGATGGATGTTGACTCGTGTGTGTGTGGATGGATGGATGGATGTTGACTCATTACTTCTGTCCATCATATGTGTGTGTGTGGATGGATGTTGACTCATTACTTCTGTCCATCATATGTGTGTGTGTGGATGGATGTTGACTCGTGTGTGTGTGTGTGTGTGGATGGATGTTGACTCGTGTGTGTGTGTGTGTGTGTGTGTGTGGATGGATGTTGACTTGTGTGTGTGTGGATGGATGGATGTTGACTCTTAACTTCTGTCCATTGTATGTGTGTGTGTGGATGGATGTTGACTCGTGTGTGTGTGTGTGTGTGTGTGTGTGTGTGTGTGTGTGTGTGTGTGTGTGTGGATGGATGTTGACTCATAACTTGTTCTCTTCTGTGTAGTTTTATTATGAGCGTCGATCAAGCGTCATTTTGGTGCAGTATGATTGGAAACGCTCAGTAAATATGTTCTTGTTGTCCGTGAATTGAGAGGATATTTCTGACTTCTTCAAAACAAACATCTAGGAGTGATTGGACAGGCCGGTCTGTCTGTTCTCTGCAGGTCCATTGGAACTGATGGAACCTGTATTTTTATGATGACTTAGATTGTGATGTTCATTTCCTGTTGGGAACAGAGGAGAACTGTGCAGTGGAACAGATGACACATACACACACACACACCCCTCTCTCTCTCTCTCTCTCTCTGCATCACTCACCTAGCTATCATCCAGCCGTTTGTCTGTTTGGTCTAGCTCACAGATCGTCCGTCCGTTCCTCGCTGGGAAATCACAACCGTCTGGCCGCTGTGTGTGTGTGTGTGTGTATATCATAGGACTATTTTATCTCTTCTCTCAGTTTAGAAAGAATCTATTTATCTCTCTTTATAGAAACAGCATGATTTGTTGGCTGATTGAAGAAAGTGGGAAAACACACACACACACACACACACACACACACACAACCTGTTTTACTTGCAGACGTGCCTGGCCAACGTGTGTGTGTTCCCATGTCTGGCAGTGCCCATCCTCCAGGTGGTCTTGTGGCAGACTGGGGAGGAGGAGACTGGCAACATGGCAGCCATGCCACCTGGAGGAGAGGAGACAGACCCAGCCCCCCCCCCCCCCCCCCCCCCCCCCCCCCAGTCACCCAGCCTCTCTCTCTCTGCTCCAGTCACCTAGCCTCTCTCCAGTCACCTAGCCTCTCTCTCTCTCCACTCCAGTCACCCAGCCTCTCTCTCTGCTCCAGTCACCCAGCCTCTCTCTCTCTGCTCCAGTCAGCCTCTCTCTCTCTCTACTCCTAGCTCTCTCTCTCTCTACTCCAGTCACCCAGCCTCTCTCTCTCTCTCTACTCCAGTCACCCAGCCTCTCTCTCTCTCTACTACCCAGTCACCCAGCCTCTCTCTCTCTCTACTTCAGTCACCTAGCCTCTCTCTCTCTCTCTCTACTCCAGTCACCTAGCCTCTCTCTCTCTCCACTCCAGTCACCTAGCCTCTCTCTCTCTCTCTCTACTCCAGTCACCCAGCCTCTCTCTCTCTCTACTCCAGTCACCCAGCCTCTCTCTCTCTCTACTTCAGTCACCTAGCCTGTCTCTCTCTCTACTCCAGTCACCCAGCCTCTCTCTTTCTCTACTTCAGTCACCCAGCCTCTCTCTCTCTCTCTACTCCAGTCACCCAGCCTCTCTCTCTCTACTCCAGTCACCCAGCCTCTCTCTCTCTCTCTACTTCAGTCACCTAGCCTCTCTCTCTCTCTACTCCAGTCACCCAGCCTCTCTCTTTCTCTACTTCAGTCACCCAGCCTCTCTCTCTCTCTACTCCAGTCACCCAGCCTCTCTCTCTCTCTCTACTTCTGTCACCCTTCCTCTCTCTTTCTCTACTTCAGTCACCCAGCCTCTCTCTCTCTACTCCAGTCACCCAGCCTCTCTCTCTCTCTCTCTGCTCCAGTCGCCCAGCCTCTCTCTCTCTCTCTCTGCTCCAGTCGCCCAGCTTCTCTCTCTCTGCTCCAGTCGCCCAGTCTCTCTCTCTCTCTCTCTACTCCAGTCGCCCAGCTTCTCTCTCTCTGCTCCAGTCGCCCAGTCTCTCTCTCTCTCCAGAAGCCCAGCCTCTCTCTCTATCTCCCTCTCTCCATAAGCCCAGCCTCTCTGTCTGTGTGTACCAGCCTCAGCTGTGTTGGGGTCGCTCCGTATGCCTGACTGACTGGCCATCTGCCGGACAAACTGGACTCAACTGGATCCTAGTGAGACGGAGAGAGAGAGATGGAGGGGGAGGGGGAGAGTGGGATGATGATGGAGAGAGATGGAGGGGGAGAGAGATGGGGGAGAGTGGGAGGATGATGGAGAGAGATGGAGGGGGAGAGAGATGGGGGAGAGTGGGAGGATGATGGAGAGAGAGGGTGGGGGGGAGTGGGAGGATGATGGAGAGAGATGGGGGAGAGTGGGATGATGATGGAGAGAGAGGGAGGGGGAGAGTGGGAGGATGATGGAGAGAGATGGAGGGGGAGAGAGATGGGGGGAGAGTGGGAGGATGATGGAGAGAGAGGGAGGATGATGGAGAGAGAGAACTCAGGCCACATGACTCTCTGTATCTGCTGTTCTGCCTGGCTCTGCTTTATCAGCCAGGAAGGGCAGCTTGACTTCACTGCCCTGGGCGTGCATTTAGACTGCGAGGTTAGATCACTTCAAACTCCCATCCTGTCCTGTCTGAGGTTAGAACACTCCTGTCCTGTCTGAGGTTAGAACAATCCTGTCCTGTCTGAGGTTAGAACACTCCTGGCCTGTCTGAGGTTAGAACAATCTTGTCCTATCTGAGGTTAGAACACTCCTGGCCTGGCTGAGGTTAGAACACTCCTGCCCTGTCCTGTCCTGTCTGAGGTTAGAACACTCCTGTCCTGTCTGAGGTTAGAACAATCCTGTCCTGTCTGAGGTTAGAACACTCCTGTCCTGTCTGAGGTTAGAACAATCCTGTCCTGTCTGAGGTTAGAACACTCCTGGCCTGTCTGAGGTTAGAACACTCCTGGCCTGTCTGAGGTTAGAACACTCCCGGCCTGGCCTGTCTGAAGTTAGAACAATCCTGTCCTGTCTGAGGTTAGAACATACTTCTGTCCTGTCTGTGGTTAGAATACTTATGTCCTGTCTGAGGTTAGAACACTCCTGTCCTGTCCTGTCTGAGGTTAGAACACTCCTGTCCTGTCTGAGGTTAGAACACTCTTGGCCTGGCCTGTCTGAAGTTAGAACAATCCTGTCCTGTCTGAGGTTAGAACACACTTCTGTCCTGTCTGTGGTTAGAACACTTCTGTCCTGTCTGAGGTTAGATCACTCCTGTCCTGTCTGAGGTTAGATCACTCCAAACTCCCATCCTGGCCTGTCTGTGAGGTTAGAACACTCCTGCCCTGTCTGAGGTTAGATCACTCCAAACTCCCATCCTGGCCTGTCTTTGAGGTTAGAACACTTCTGTCCTGTCTGAGGTTAGAACACTCCTGTCCTGTCTGAGGTTAGAACACTCCTGTCCTGTCTGTGGTTAGAACACTCCTGGTCTGTCTGAAGTTAGAACACTCCTGTCATGGCCTGTCTGTGAGGTTAAAACACTCATGTCCTGTCTTTTTTCTCACTTTCTATTACTTAGTTAGCAAATGCAGCTAGCTAGTTTAGCCTACTCAAACACCCAGCTCAAACAGAGAGGTATGTTAGCTAGCTGGCTATGGCTATCCAACAGAGAGGGATGCTATGTTAGCTAGCTGGCTATGGCTATCCAACAGAGAGGGATGCTATGTTAGCTAGCTGGCTATGGCTATCCAACAGAGAGGGATGCTATGTTAGCTAGCTGGCTATGGTTATCCAACACAGAGGGATGCTATATTAGCTAGCTGGCTATGGTTATCCAACACAGAGGGATGCTATGTTAGCTAGCTGGCTATGGCTATCCAACAGAGAGGGATGCTATGTTAGCTAGCTGGCTATGGCTATCCAACACTGGAACTCTTCCAAGTCAAGGTAAACATTTGGTTTTATTAATTTATTGCTAAACTGCTTGCTGCTGACTGTACACTGTGCTGCATGATTGTAGCAGGTTTACTAAAGCGTTAGTTAGTTCCAGTAGCTATGTTGACTATGAAGTTAACATGGTGACAACGATGTAGGCTGTGTGTAGCGGTTATGATATGAATGTTTGGCTAGGAATGTTCTCTTTGTCTTGTCACAGACAGCAGATGTGTTGAGCACTGAAGTCCACAAGCGAAGGGAAAAGGCGACCGGAGGAGAGAGTGTAGATGCGAGAAGGAATTATACAACGATCAGCACGTGGCTGCTATGAAAGTCAACTGTGTTTGTGTGTGCTCAGGGGTGTATTCATTCCACCGATTCTATTGAGAGAAAAAAAAGTTTGTAAACAGAAGCAAACTTAAACAAAACGTGGATAAACATACCTGAACTTGTCCAATAGAAACTCTCGTTTTGCAACTGTTGATTAAACCCTAGATCAGCTAGATGCAGGCAAGAGTGTTGAAGAGGGTTCAAGGCAGTGTTGAATGTGTCACTGTCTGTCCAAACATTTTCTATCGAACTATGTGCACCTACGTTGTAATCTTTAGTTCATAGTCTAGGTTGTATCAACTTCATGATGGGTATAGGGACAATTAGAGTATTAGCCTAAACCTATCACTGTTACATTGAACTGGGTGAATGGAATATTTTTATCTATTTTACCTTTATTTAACCAGGCAAGTCAGTTAAGTCAGTCAAGAACAAATTCTTACTTTCAATGACGGCCTAGGAACAGTTCAGGAACTGTTCAGGGGCAGAACGACAGGTTTGTACCTTGTCAGCTCGGGGGTTTGAACTTGCAACCTTCCGGTTACTAGTCCAAAGCTCCTAACCACTAGGCTACCTGCCGTCCCTACACTCTAACCACTAGGCGACCTGCCGTCCCTACACTCTAACCACTAGGCTACCTGCCGTCCCTACACTCTAACCACTAGGCTACCTGCCGTCCCTACACTCTAACCACTAGGCTACCTGCCGTCCCTACACTCTAACCACTAGGCGACCTGCCGTCCCTACACTCTAACCACTAGGCTACCTGCCGTCCCTACACTCTAACCACTAGACTACCTGCCGCCCCTACACTCTAACCACTAGGCGACCTGCCGTCCCTACACTCTAACCACTAGGCGACCTGCCTGCCCCTCCACTCTAACCACTAGGCTACCTGCCGTCCCTACACTCTAACCACTAGGCGACCTGCCTCCCCCTCCACTCTAACCACTAGGCGACCTGCCTGCCCCTCCACTCTAACCACTAGGCTACCTGCCGTCCCTCCACTCTAACCACTAGGCTACCTGCCGTCCCTACACTCTAACCACTAGACTACCTGCCCCTACACTCTAACCACTAGACTACCTGCCGTCCCTACACTCTAACCACTAGGCGACCTGCCGTCCCTCCACTCTAACCACTAGGCTACCTGCCGTCCCTCCACTCTAACCACTAGGCTACCTGCCGTCCCTACACTCTAACCACTAGGCTACCTGCTGTCCCTACACTCTAACCACTAGGTGACCTGCCTGCCCCTCCACTCTAACCACTAGGCTACCTGCCGTCCCTACACTCTAACCACTAGGCGACCTGCCTGTCTAGGCTACCTGCCGTCCATCCACTCTAACCACTAGACTAGGCTACCTGCCGTCCCTACACTCTAACCACTAGGCTACTCTGCCGCCCCGTAATATGAATGACAGTCATCCAATAGAAATGTAATAGAAATAAGGCAATTCTCATAGGAAAAAAAAATAGAATCATCCTCCCTCATGTTAAACAACACCAACCGCATCTGATGCTGACCATATACTTCACAGAGAGAATGTTGTTTCATAAATAAATGATTCACTGTAGCTAGTCAGTAGTTAGAAATACAGTCATATACTTGGCCTCCAGAAGCTTGTCTTCCCTCTTTATGTAGTTATCTGTATACAGGATCTGTTACATCGTAAATCAAAGTGAGAAAGGCAGAAGGTTTCATAAGAGGAGAGGACGGAGAATGTGAGGATTGTAGAGGTTGTTGGAGAGGTTATATTTCACCACATTTATTTAATGAAAAGTCTGTTTCTGTTTGCTGTAGCGGAGGTGAGAACGCACAGTAGTGAGGTAACAGGCTGGTCAAACATTAGCTTATGTTTGGCTAGCAGGTCAGAGGTCTGAGGTGAGTGGCAGCAGGGTGGTAGCTGATGTTTGGCTAGCAGGGTGGTAGCTGATGTTTGGCTAGCAAGGTGGTAGCTGATGTTTGGCTATCAGGGTGGTAGCTGATGTTTGGCTAGCAGGGTGGTAACTAATGTTTGACTAGCAGGTCAGAGGTCTGAGGTGAGTGGCAGCAGGGTGGTAGCTGATGTTTGGCTAGCAGGGTGGTAGCTGATGTTTGGCTAGCAAGGTGGTAGCTGATGTTTGGCTAGCAGGTCAGAGGTCTGAGGTGAGTGGCAGCAGGGTGGTAGCTGATGTTTGGCTAGCAGGGTGGTAGCTGATGTTTGGCTATCAGGGTGGTAGCTGATGTTTGGCTAGCAGGGTGGTAGCTGATGCTTGGCTAGCAGGGTGGTAGCTGATGTTTGGCTAGCAGGTCAGCGTGTGGCTTGCTGATGTTGGAACCTCAGACTTCACAGGCGTCTGGGACTTAATCTAGCCAGCTGGGACTGGTCTGGACCACCTGTTTGGGTTTGGAGTAGTAACATGGACTTAATCTAGCCAGCTGGGACTGGTCTGGACCACCTGTTTGGAGTAGTAACTTGGATTTAATCTAGCCAGCTGGGACTGGTCTGGACCACCTGTTTGGGTTTGGAGTAGTAACTTGGATTTAATCTAGCCAGCTGGGACTGGTCTGGACCACCTGTTTGGGTTTGGAGTAGTAACTTGGATTTAATCTAGCCAGCTGGGACTGGTCTGGACCACCTGTTTTGAGTAGTAACTTGGACTTAATCTAGCCAGCTGGGACTGGTCTGGACCACCTGTTTGGAGTAGTAACTTGGATTTAATCTAGCCAGCTGGGACTGGTCTGGACCACCTGTTTGGGTTTGGAGTAGTAACTTGGACTTAATCTAGCCAGCTGGGACTGGTCTGGACCACCTGTTTGGAGTAGTAACTTGGACTTAATCTAGCCAGCTGGGACTGGTCTGGACCACCTGTTTGGAGTAGTAACTTGGATTTAATCTAGCCAGCTGGGACTGGTCTGGACCACCTGTTTGGAGTAGTAACTTGGATTTAATCTAGCCAGATGGGACTGGTGGACCACCTGGACCACCTGTTTGGAGTAGTAACTTGGATTTAATCTAGCCAGCTGGGACTGGTCTGGACCACCTGTTTGGGTTTGGAGTAGTAACTTGGATTTAATCTAGCCAGCTGGGACTGGTCTGGACCACCTGTTTTGAGTAGTAACTTGGACTTAATCTAGCCAGCTGGGACTGGTCTGGACCACCTGTTTGGAGTAGTAACTTGGATTTAATCTAGCCAGCTGGGACTGGTCTGGACCACCTGTTTGGGTTTGGACCTGTTTGGAGTACCTGGGACTGGTCTGGACCACCTGTTTGGGTTTGGAGTAGTTTGGACTTAATCTAGCCAGCTGGGAGTGGACCACCTGTTTGGGTTTGGAGTAGTAACTTGGATTTAATCTAGCCAGCTGGGACTGGTCTGGACCACCTGTTTGGGTTTGGAGTAGTAACTTGGATTTAACTAGCCAGCTGGGACTGGTCTGGACCACCTGTTTGGAGTAGTAACTTGGATTTAATCTAGCCAGCTGGGACTGGTCTGGACCACCTGTTTGGGTTTGGAGTAGTAACTTGGATTTAATCTAGCCAGCTGGGACTGGTCTGCTAGTAAGGTTTGAGATCACAGTGTTAGTCACACTCTTCTGAGTTAAATAACTGGCATTGGGAAGACCCCTACATCATGTGTTGTGTGACTTGTCTTGGTTACAGGTCTCTCTTTACTGCCGGGTGTGTTGTGTGAACAGCGACACCCTACCGGTCTGTCTGTGTGGTGTGAACAGCGACACCCTACCGGTCTGTCTGTGTTGTGTGAACAGCGACACCCTACCGGTCTGTCTGTGTTGTGTGAGTGACTCAGGAAGTGTGAACATCATGCATCAGTGTGCAGGTGTGTGCTCCATGTGAAGAGAAGAGTAGTCGATTACCCCTCCGTGTGTGTGCGTGTGTGTGTGTGTGTGTGTGTGTGTGTGTGTGTGTGTGTGTGTGTGTGTGAGAGAGAGCCAGGGCAGTCCCTGGACACAGGGTGTGAGACACACTGTAATGGAAACCAGGCGAGAGGAATTATGAGCCAGTGGTTTTCATTTCTCTCTTCCCTCCTGTCTCTCTTTTCACACTCCTCCTCCCCTCTCCTATCCTGTCCTCTCCTCTCTCTTTCCTCTCATCTACCTCTCTTGTGCCAGTGTGATGAAGTTAGCAGGGCCTCTCCTAGTTAATCTATCTTCCTGTACCAACAGTTTACAGCAGGCTGAGGAATCCTGCAGCTCAGTGTCCTCTTCCTGAGCTTGTGATTGGCCCAGGGCCAGACGACTGCTGTCATTGAGACGGAACGTTTTCGAATTCAGCCAAATATGTTATTTTTGTTATCTGGATACTCGAGCTAAATATTTAGCCTGAAATATGTTATTTAACTCTCACCTCAGATATGAACTAAGTACTCGAGCTAAATATTTAGCCTGAAAGCAACTACTGATTTTACCTTGCCGATCGTTGTTAAATTGCTAATCTGCATTGTGTTGCGGTGCATCGATGGTTGTATGAATGATCATTTGGGACGTTCATTCAGAATGTAATTGCGTTGTAGGTATGGTTTTAAGGACTGTGCCATGCACCACAAACGAAGGCTTGAAAAGCTGTAGTAACTTACTTCTCTACTGTACTGAGATATCAAATCATCTTTTAGAAAATATTTGATACGAATGATTTCAATAGACATTTGAGTGATACGTTTATGATACGTTTCAGAGTATGAATGAAAATTGGGAACAGTAGTCATCTCTGTTCCCACCACCTCATCTCCACCACCACCTCATCTTCACATCCAGTACCTCATCTCCACCACCACCTCATCACCACCACCACCACCTCATCACCACCACCACCACCTCATCACCACCACCACCACCACCTCATCACCACCACCACCACCTCATCACCACCACCACCACCTCATCACCACCACCTCATCACCACCACCACCTCATCTTCACATCCAGTACCTCATCTCCACCACCACCTCATCTCCACCACCACCTCATCACCACCACCACCGCATCTCCACCACCACCTCATCACCACCACCACCTCATCACCACCACCACCTCATCTCCACCACCACCTCATCACCATCACCACCTCATCTCCACCACCACCACATCATCTCCACCACCACCACCTCATCACCACCACCACCTCATCTCCACCACCACCTCATCACCACCACCACCTCATCACCACCACCACCTCATCTTCACATCCAGTACCTCATCTCCACCACCATCTCATCTCCACCACCACCACCTCATCACCACCACCACCTCATCTCCACCACCACCTCATCACCACCACCACCTCATCACCACCACCACCTCATCTTCACATCCAGTACCTCATCTCCACCACCACCTCATCACCACCACCACCACCACCTCATCACCACCACCACCTCATCTTCACATCCAGTACCTCATCTCCACCACCACCTCATCTCCACCACCACCTCATCACCACCACCACCTCATCACCACCACCACCACCTCATCTCCACCACCACCTCATCACCACCACCACGTCATCACCACCACCACCTCATCTCCACCACCACCTCATCTCCACCACCACCTCATCTCCACCACCACCTCATCACCACCACCACCTCATCTCCACCACCACCTCATCACCACCACCACCACCTCATCTCCACCACCACCTCATCACCACCACCACGTCATCACCACCACCACCTCATCTCCACCACCACCTCATCACCACCACCACGTCATCACCACCACCACCTCATCTCCACCACCACCTCATCTTCACATCCAGTACCTCATCTCCACCACCACCTCATCACCACCACCACCACCTCATCACCACCACCACCACCTCATCACCACCACCACCACCACCTCATCACCACCACCACCACCTCATCACCACCACCACCACCTCATCACCACCACCTCATCACCACCACCACCTCATCTTCACATCCAGTACCTCATCTCCACCACCACCTCATCTCCACTACCACCTCATCACCACCACCACCGCATCTCCACCACCACCTCATCACCACCACCACCTCATCACCACCACCACCTCATCTCCACCACCACCTCATCACCATCACCACCTCATCTCCACCACCACCACATCATCTCCACCACCACCACCTCATCACCACCACCACCTCATCTCCACCACCACCTCATCACCACCACCACCTCATCACCACCACCACCTCATCTTCACATCCAGTACCTCATCTCCACCACCATCTCATCTCCACCACCACCACCTCATCACCACCACCACCTCATCTCCACCACCACCACCTCATCACCACCACCACCTCATCTTCACATCCAGTACCTCATCTCCACCACCACCTCATCACCACCACCACCACCACCACCTCATCACCACCACCACCTCATCTTCACATCCAGTACCTCATCTCCACCACCACCTCATCTCCACCACCACCTCATCACCACCACCACCTCATCACCACCACCACCACCTCATCTCCACCACCACCTCATAACCACCACCACGTCATCACCACCACCACCTCATCTCCACCACCACCTCATCTCCACCACCACCTCATCACCACCACCACCTCATCTCCACCACCACCTCATCACCACCACCACCACCTCATCTCCACCACCACCTCATCACCACCACCACGTCATCACCACCACCACCTCATCTCCACCACCACCTCATCACCACCACCACGTCATCACCACCACCACCTCATCTCCACCACCACCTCATCTCCACCACCACCTCATCACCACCACCACCTCATCTTCACATCCAGTACCTCATCTCCACCACCACCTCATCACCACCACCACCTCATCACCACCACCACCACCTCATCTTCACATCCAGTACCTCATCTCCACCACCACCTCATCACCACCACCACCTCATCACCACCACCACCACCTCATCACCACCACCACCTTCATCTCCACAACCACCGCATCTCCACCACCACCTCATCTCCACCACCACCTCATCACCACCACCACCTCATCTCCACCACCACCTCATCACCACCTCATCTTCAAGTGATTATGTGGAGAGGGACAGAACCCAGAGGGACAGAACCCAGAGGGACAGAACCCAGAAGGACAGAGGGAGAGGGACAAAACCCAGAGGGAGAGGGACAGAACCCAGAGGGAGAGGGACAGAACCCAGAGGGACAGAACCAGAGGAAGAGGGACAGAACCCAGAGGGATAGAACCCAGAGGGACAGAACCAGAGGAAGAGGGACAGAACCCAGAGGGATAGAACCCAGAGGAAGAGGGACAGAACCCAGTGGATGAGGGACAGAACCCAGTGGATGAGGGACAGAACCCAGAGGAAGAGAGACAGAACCCAGTGGATGAGGGACAGAACCCAGTGGATGAGGGACAGAACCCAGAGGAAGAGAGACTAAAAACAGAGGGAGAGAGAGAGAAAGAAAACAAGATGCAGTTGTTCCACCAGCGTCAGAGTGACTAGGTCAACTGGCGCCTCCACATCAACACAGCCGCTTGTTTACAACTGCGTCAGCAACACTCACACGTGCAGAGCAGCCAAAGCACAGAAACCGCGCCAGAGTTTACCATGGAGGGGGAACAAGCGGGAAAGAGAGAGACAATGATTGTTTCGCAATCTTTAGTCGTCTCTCTCTCTCTCTCTCTCTCACACACACGCTTCTATTCCCCTCCCGGGTAAACGCCGGTTTTGGTTTCTGTGTTTTGGAGTCGCGCTGCACGCAGGTGTGAGTGTCGGAGACACTCTTGTCAGTTGAGTGAGTCACCAGTGGCTCTAATCTCTCTGTGGGCTTTAAGTCACATTAATTTGCTACACGTGGCCTACGTCTTACAGCTGATGTTTTTTGTTTTTTTGGGGGGGGACTGAGTTTTATATTCTGTTTTAAAAAGGCTATAGAGAAAAACACATTCGATAGCCTCTGTCCCAAATGGAACTCTACTACCTATATAGTCCACTCCTTTAGTTCTCTACCCAGAGTTCTCTACCCATAGTTTTACACCCATAGTTTTACACCCATAGTTTTACACCCATAGTTTTGCACCCATAGTTTTCTACCCATAGTTTTCTACCCGTAGTTCTCTAACCATAGGACTCTGGTCTATAGTAGTGGTCTATAGTAGTGTAGCATATAGGACTCTGGTCTATAGTAGTGGTCTATAGTTGTGGTCTATAGTAGTGTAGCATATAGGACTCTGGTCTATAGTAGTGCAGCATATAGGACTCTGGTCTATAGTAGTGGTCTATAGTAGTGGTCTATAGTAGTGGTCTATAGTAGTGGTCTATAGTAGTGGTCTATAGTAGTGGTCTATAGTAGTGCAGTATATAGGACTCTGGTCTATAGTAGTGCAGTATATAGGACTCTGGTCTATAGTAGTGGTCTATAGTAGTGGTCTATAGTAGTGCAGCATATAGGACTGGTCTATAGTAGTGTAGCATATAGGACTCTGGTCTATAGTAGTGCAGCATATAGGACTCTGGTCTATAGTAGTGGTCTATAGTAGTGGTCTATAGTAGTGGTCTATAGTAGTGGTCTATAGTAGTGGTCTATAGTAGTGCAGTATATAGGACTCTGGTCTATAGTAGTGGTCTATAGTAGTGGTCTATAGTAGTGCAGCATATAGGACTCTGGTCTATAGTAGTGGTCTATAGTAGTGCAGTATATAGGACTCTGGTCTATAGTAGTGGTCTATAGTAGTGGTCTATAGTAGTGCAGCATATAGGACTGGTCTATAGTAGTGTAGCATATAGGACTCTGGTCTATAGTAGTGGTCTATAGTAGTGTAGCATATAGGACTCTGGTCTATAGTAGTGTAGCATATAGGACTCTGGTCTATAGTAGTGGTCTATAGTAGTGTAGCATATAGGACTCTGGTCTATAGTAGTGTAGCATATAGGACTCTGGTCTATAGTAGTGGTCTATAGTAGTGGTCTATAGTAGTGGTCTATAGTAGTGGTCTATAGTAGTGGTCTATAGTAGTGGTCTATAGTAGTGCATCATATAGGACTCTGGTCTATAGTAGTGCATCATATAGGACTCTGGTCTATAGTAGTGGTCTATAGTAGTGGTCTATAGTAGTGGTCTATAGTAGTGGTCTATAGTAGTGCAGCATATAGGACTCTGGTCTATAGTAGTGTAGCATATAGGACTCTGGTCTATAGTAGTGGTCTATAGTAGTGGTCTATAGTAGTGTAGCATATAGGACTCTGGTCTATAGTAGTGGTCTATAGTAGTGTAGCATATAGGACTCTGGTCTATAGTAGTGCATCATATAGGACTCTGGTCTATAGTAGTGGTCTATAGTAGTGCAGCATATAGGACTCTGGTCTATAGTAGTGGTCTATAGTAGTGGTCTATAGTAGTGATCTATAGTAGTGGTCTATAGTAGTGCAGCATATAGGACTCTGGTCTATAGTAGGGGTCTATAGTAGTGATCTATAGTAGTGGTCTATAGTAGTGGTCTATAGTAGTGATCTATAGTAGTGGTCTATAGTAGTGCATCATATAGGACTCTGGTCTATAGTAGTGGTCTATAGTAGTGTAGCATATAGGACTCTGGTCTATAGTAGTGGTCTATAGTAGTGGTCTATAGTAGTGGTCTATAGTAGTGCAGCATATAGGACTCTGGTCTATAGTAGTGGTCTATAGTAGTGGTCTATAGTAGTGGTCTATAGTAGTGCAGCATATAGGACTGGTCTATAGTAGTGGTCTATAGTAGTGGTCTATAGTAGTGGTCTATAGTAGTGGTCTATAGTAGTGCAGCATATAGGACTCTGGTCTATAGTAGTGTAGCATATAGGACTCTGGTCTATAGTAGTGGTCTATAGTAGTGTAGCATATAGGACTCTGGTCTATAGTAGTGGTCTATAGTAGTGGTCTATAGTAGTGTAGCATATAGGACTGGTCTATAGTAGTGCATCATATAGGACTCTGGTCTATAGTAGTGCAGCATATAGGACTCTAGTCTATAGTAGTGGTCTATAGTAGTGGTCTATAGTAGTGGTCTATAGTAGTGGTCTATAGTAGTGGTCTATAGTAGTGTAGCATATAGGTGGTCTATAGTAGTGCATCATATAGGACTCTGGTCTATAGTAGTGTAGCTGGTCTATAGTAGTGGTCTATAGTAGTGGTCTATAGTAGTGGTCTATAGTAGTGGTCTATAGTAGTGGTCTATAGTAGTGGTCTATAGTAGTGCATCATATAGGACTCTGGTCTATAGTAGTGTAGCAGATAGGACTCTGGTCTATAGTAGTGGTCTATTCTAGTGGTCTATAGTAGTGCAGCATATAGGACTCTGGTCTATAGTAGTGGTCTATAGTAGTGGTCTATAGTAGTGGTCTATAGTAGTGTAGTATATAGGACTCTGTTCTATAGTAGTGGTCTTTAGTTGTGGTCTATAGTAGTGTAGCATATAGGACTCTGGTCTATAGTAGTGGTCTATAGTAGTGGTCTATAGTAGTGGTCTATAGTAGTGGTCTATAGTAGTGCAGTATATAGGACTCTGGTCTATAGTAGTGGTCTATAGTAGTGTAGCATATAGGACTCTGGTCTATAGTAGTGGTCTATAGTAGTGTAGCATATATGAATCTGGTCTATAGTAGTGGTCTATAGTAGTGGTCTATAGTAGTGGTCTATAGTAGTGGTCTATAGTAGTGGTCTATAGTAGTGTAGCATATAGGACTCTGGTCTATAGTAGTGGTCTATAGTAGTGTAGCTATAGTAGTGCAGACTCTATAGTAGTGGTCTATAGTAGTGGTCTATAGTAGTGCAGCATATAGGACTGGTCTATAGTAGTGGTCTATAGTAGTGGTCTATAGTAGTGGTCTATAGTAGTGGTCTATAGTAGTGTAGCATATAGGACTCTGGTCTATAGTAGTGCAGCATATAGGACTCTGGTCTATAGTAGTGGTCTATAGTAGTGGTCTATAGTAGTGCAGCATATAGGACTGGTCTATAGTAGTGGTCTATAGTAGTGGTCTATAGTAGTGTAGCATATAGGACTCTGGTCTATAGTAGTGGTCTATAGTAGTGTAGCATATAGGACTCTGGTCTATAGTAGTGGTCTATAGTAGTGTAGCATATAGGACTCTGGTCTATAGTAGTGGTCTATAGTAGTGGTCTATAGTAGTGGTCTATAGTAGTGGTCTATAGTAGTGGTCTATAGTAGTAGTCTATAGTAGTGGTCTATAGTAGTGTAGCATATAGGACTCTGGTCTATAGTAGTGGTCTATAGTAGTGCAGCATATAGGACTCTGGTCTATTGTAGTGGTCTATAGTAGTGATCTATAGTAGTGGTCTATAGTAGTGCAGTATATAGGACTCTGGTCTATAGTAGTGGTCTATAGTAGTGGTCTATAGTAGTGTAGCATATAGGACTCTGGTCTATATTAGTGGTCTATAGTAGTGCAGCATATAGGACTCTGGTCTATAGTAGTGGTCTATAGTAGTGGTCTATAGTAGTGGTCTATAGTAGTGGTCTATAGTAGTGGTCTATAGTAGTGCAGCACATAGGGAGTAGGGTACCATTTGAGACAGAGGGTGTTTTTTGTTCACTCCCTAAGACAAAACACTCCTGGTTGTTACCACGGTACAGTACAGGGACAAACGAGTGTGTTCGACCTTGGCTCTCCTCCCGCCGGGCACTCAGGGTAACCTAGGCAACACGTATAACGTTGTACCGTTCAGTCTAGCCTCTGTCTGAACTACCAAGTAACTGTAGGCTTCCCTAACACTGCCTTCTACAGAACATACTGCCTTCTACAGCTACTATTGCCTTCTACAGCATTTGGTAGCTACTATTAGCCTACTACAGCTACTATTAGCCTTCTACAGCTACTATTAGCCTTCTACAGCTACTATTAGCCTACTACAGCTACTATTAGCCTACTACAGCTACTATTAGCCTTCTACAGCCTTCTACAGCTACTATTAGCCTTCTACAGCTGAAGTAGGGCTGGACGATATGGACAACATATCACATCGACATATCTTTCACAGTTGTGACAGTATTTTATGTTTTTTTAATATAATAAATATGCTTTGAGTAGGTCATGACCCTTTGGGGGGTGGGGGGGGGGGGGGCGCAACACATCAAATAATCAGATTTTGTTTTATACTCTTCAATTCAACTTCAAACCCCCCAAAAAATAACTTTCAGCATTTTTTTTTGAAATTCCTACACTTGTTCTTATTATTTCGTCACTGTGCCACACAGGGCTGTATGGTAAGACCCAAACATCTAGGGCCTTTGGTAATTGGTGAACTGTTGGACTTTTATAATGCCATAGTTGGAATATATTGGGCAGCATCTTGAATACGTTGTTGTTTGACAAGACAACGAATGAATAAGCCAAGGGAGGAATGATTGACCCGGGTAGGAACCTGTTAGGTTCTAAAATAAACAGAGTAAAACTCACTGACGAATAGGAGAAGCTCAAACCAAGTGTATATGAATACCCTCTACTGGGGGCGGAGTCAACTCCTAGACGGCCAATACATCTCTGTTGCTAGGCAGGACTTTAGTGATATGCCTTTTCTTTCTCACTTTATCTGACCTGACCTCAGCACCCCAAATCGCTCACTCCTCTGCAGCTGTCCTACCTTATCGGTTGACTGGAACCAGACTGTGGCCCTTCTCCTCTCTATAGCGATACCCGAGACTGAACAACACCATGTTCTTTCTGCACTCCCCTTTCTCACTCAGTAGATGTCCTCAGTTCTAATATGCTGACAAGAATAAGGATATGCAATTGTTCAAGTTTAGAAGTTAGTCCCCGACAGAACCAAAGTGTTGGTCAGTGTTTCCAGGGAGAGGACCCTTAAATTTGATGTTTTCTTGCTTCATGTAGCTAGCTAACGTAATCATAGCTTTGTCTAATTCCTCTCTGATTGAGAATATACCGTTGCGCAACCAGCATGCTTATCTAGGTATACACCAGCACTACCAGGTTGTATTAGCATAGCTACGTTTGCTCTGACTCTGAGTACATTTAGCAAGCTAGCTCACCAGATAACTAGCGATTAGCATTAGCGGCTAACACAATGTATTAATTTTTTTTAGCCACAACTTGGCATGAAAAGACAAACTAATCGTGTCATTGTGGAACGCTTGTGGAAAGCAGCATGTCACCAACATCTTGTTGTATCTGTCTGAGCGCGCAGACTGGAGAGCATTGGGATTCAAACTTCATCAGAATCTCTGTGGACCCCATTTTCTTTCCCTCCAAGGATTTTTTACCGGTAAAAACCCAAACCGGTCCGTGCGTTAGAACCGGTAAAAACCCAAACCGGTCCGTGCGTTAGAACCGGTAAAAACCCAAACCGGTCCGTGCGTCAGTACCGGTAAAAACCCAAACCGGTCCGTGCGTTAGAACCGTTAAAAACCCAAACCGGTCCGTGCGTCAGCACCGGTAAAAACCCAAACCGGTCCGTTCGTCAGAACCGGTAAAAACCCAAACCGGTCCGTTCGTCAGAACCGGTATGCAGTAAAATACAGTACACCTCCCAGACCTGAGCTGAAGTCACCAACACAACTAGACTTGAAGAAACTGCAGAGACTTAACAGCTTTAAACTGTTTTTGAATAACTGATATAGTTACCAACTGATATAGTTAGGTTGTGTGGTGCCTAAGAACAGCCGTGGTATATTGGCCATATACCACACCCCCTCGGACCTTATTGCTTAATCATACCACACTGAGGACTTGTGGCTTAGCTTTCCACACAAGCTATTATAGTACAGAAAACACAGACACGCCTCATCTCTCCAGCCGCTGGTGAGCTACCAATACCTGCTGCTGTTAGACCGTCTGTTGAAGATGAAGGGACCAATATAGCCAGACCGACGGCTCTGTGGTCGAGCTTCTCTAACATGGAGCAGAGCTGTCCAGGGACTCTGCATATATCACTGTTCCAGGTTGAATGAGTCTGACTTGAATGAGTTCTGTTCAACAATCATATCCCCCCCCCCACCACACCACCACTGTATCTAGATGGACCCCCCCACCACCACTTTATCCAGACGGACCCCCTCCCTGTGTCAATCTTCAGGAATCACTGGATAATAGGAACTAGAGCAGTCAAGTCCCTCTACACACTCATGCACGCACACACACTCACGTACGTACGCACACACACACAGAGACTCACGTACGCATGCACACACACTCACGTACGCACACACTCACGTACGCGCACACACACACACACACACACATACACACTCACGTCCGCACACACACACACACACACTTCAACCAGTTATTTGGCTCAGTTTAGCGTTTTGATCCTCAGTGAATGCGTCCCAGAGTTATTTCTTTAGCCTAAATCAGGCGTGTTAAGTAGTGTAAATGAGAGCAGCGCTGCCTGCTAGCCCTTTGGACTGACTGATAAAAACCCCCCCCCTCAGGGTTTGCTGGAGGAAACAGCTTTCCTAATCGGGGAGATTTGAGCCGGTCTCTACTCTCTCTGGTTTCTGATCACACTGTGTCAAAATGGGACAGTTTTTGTAAAGTGGTAATGAGAAATAAATCACTCCATTTAATCTGCAGAAATACTCTGCTTATTGCTTTTACGTCTGCTTGATGGAAAACATCATGATGGGAGGGAGGGAGAGGGAGGGAGAGGAGGGAGAGGGAGGGAGAGAGAGGAGGGAGGGAGGGAGGGGGAGGGAGAGAGGGAGAGGAGCGAGGGAGGGAGGGAGGGAGAGAGGGAGAGGAGGGAGGGAGGGAGGGAGGGAGAGAGAGGAGAGGAGGGAGAGAGAGAGGGAGGGAGAGAGGGAGAGGAGGGAGAGGGAGAGAGAGAGGGAGAGGAGGGAGAGAGGGAGGGAGAGTGAGGAAGGGAGGGAGAGAGGGAGGGAGAGTGAGGAAGAGAGGGAGGGAGGGAGAGAGAGAGGAGGGAGAGAGGGGGAGAGGGAGAGAGAGAGAGAGAGAGGTAGAGGAGGGAGAGAGAGGGAG
>NC_092148.1:2747903-2760403 GCF_045791955.1 Oncorhynchus clarkii lewisi | reverse complement strand
TGGAGGAGGGGGGGGGCTGCAGTGTGTACTGTGTCTATGACCTAGTGATGGGGGGGGGGCTGCAGTGTGTACTGTGTCTATGTCTTAGTGATGGGGGGGGGGGGGGGGGGCTGCAGTGTGTACTGTGTCTATGACTTAGTGATGGGGGGGGCTGCAGTGTGTACTGTGTCTATGTCTTAGTGATGGGGGGTGGGGGCGGGGCTGCAGTGTGTACTGTGTCTATGTCTTAGTGATGGAGGGGGGGGGGGCTGCAGTGCGTACTGTGTCTATGTCTTAGTGATGGAGGGGGGGGGGGGCTGCAGTGTGTACTGTGTCTATGTCTTAGTGATGGGGGAGGGGGGGGGCTGCAGTGTGTACTGTGTCTATGTCTTAGTGATGGAGAGGGGGGGGGGGGGGCTGCAGTGTGTACTGTGTCTATGTCTTAGTGATGGGGGGGGGCTGCAGTGTGTACTGTGTCTATGTCTTAGTGATGGAGGAGGGGGGGCTGCAGTGTGTACTGTGTCTATGTCTTAGTGATGGAGGGGGGGGGAGCTGCAGTGTGTACTGTGTCTATGTCTTAGTGATGGAGGAGGGGGGGGGGCTGCAGTGTGTACTGTGTCTATGTCTTAGTGATGGAGGAGGGGGGGGCTGCAGTGTGTACTGTGTCTATGTCTTAGTGATGGGGGGGGGGGCTGCAGTGTGTACTGTGTCTATGTCTTAGTGATGGGGGGGGGCTGCAGTGTGTACTGTGTCTATGTCTTAGTGATGGGGGGGGGCTGCAGTGTGTACTGTGTCTATGTCTTAGTGATGGGGGGGGGGGCTGCAGTGTGTACTGTGTCTATGTCTTAGTGATGGGGGGGGGCTGCAGTGTGTACTGTGTCTATGTCTTAGTGATGGAGGAGGGGGGGGCTGCAGTGTGTACTGTGTCTATGTCTTAGTGATGGAGGGGGGGGGCTGCAGTGTGTACTGTGTCTATGTCTTAGTGATGGAGGGGGGGAGGAGCTGCAGTGTGTACTGTGTCTATGTCTTAGTGATGGAGGAGGGGGGGGGGGCTGCAGTGTGTACTGTGTCTATGTCTTAGTGATGGAGGGGGGGGCTGCAGTGTGTACTGTGTCTATGTCTTAGTGATGGAGGGGGGGAGGAGCTGCAGTGTGTACTGTGTCTATGTCTTAGTGATGGAGGAGGGGGGGGGGGGGGCTGCAGTGTGTACTGTGTCTATGTCTTAGTGATGGAGGAGGGGGGGGGCTGCAGTGTGTACTGTGTCTATGTCTTAGTGATGGAGGGGGGGGGGGCTGCAGTGTGTACTGTGTCTATGTCTTAGTGATGGACGGGGGGGAGGAGCTGCAGTGTGTACTGTGTCTATGTCTTAGTGATGGGGGCGGGGGGGGGAGCTGCAGCGTGTACTGTGTCTATGTCTTAGTGATGGAGGGGGGGGCTGCAGTGTGTACTGTGTCTATGTCTTAGTGATGGAGGGGGGGGCTGCAGTGTGTACTGTGTCTATGTCTTAGTGATGGACGGGGGGGAGGAGCTGCAGTGTGTACTGTGTCTATGTCTTAGTGATGGAGGAGGGGGGGGGGGCTGCAGTGTGTACTGCGTCTATGTCTTAGTGATGGAGGGGGGGGGCTGCAGTGTGTACTGTGTCTATGTCTTAGTGATGGAGGAGGGGGAGGAGCTGCAGTGTGTACTGTGTCTATGTCTTAGTGATGGAGGGGGGGAGGAGCTGCAGTGTGTACTGTGTCTATGTCTTAGTGATGGAGGGGGGGGGCTGCAGTGTGTACTGTGTCTATGTCTTAGTGATGGACGGGGGGGAGGAGCTGCAGTGTGTACTGTGTCTATGTCTTAGTGATGGGGGGGGGGGGGGGGGCTGCAGTGTGTACTGTGTCTATGTCTTAGTGATGGAGGAGGGGGGGGGGGCTGCAGTGTGTACTGTGTCTATGTCTTCACACTCAGAGCCCTGGTAATTGAAAATGTATATTACAATACAATCCTCTCGGTCCTCCCACGCCACATACACACACACACCACACACACACACTCACACACACTCCCGCTCCACACACACACCACACACTCAGCGTTCAGAACCATTATCTTTCCTTAATGAAGAGTGTGTCGAGGCGCTCCCCGCTCTGCTCCCAGGTTTTCATTTAAATGATCAACTTCACTGACTACTGTCATCGTTTAATTATTGAGCTGGCGATAAGCTTGACCCCCTGTTAGAGAGATCAAGTGGTGGTCTGGAAGGTTCTGTGGAGGCCTCAGTACCGTCACACAGCCCCCCCCCCCCCACTGACATATTAGGAATACGTAGGTTTGTGTTTGTTTTGGTATATGATTGAGCTGATCTAAAGCAGAGACAGTGGGATGTTTCCCAGAGGAATGTAGCAATGCCTCCTGGGTATTTACTGTCTGTTCTGTGTCTGAAAGGTTGAACACTGTTCCTCTCGTTTTAAAAGGTGCAATATGCAGAAATCACTCCACCATTTCCTGTTTGCTAAAATTGGAATAGTTTGCTTAATTTCTTTTTTGTGTGTGTGTGTGTGACACAACAAGTCATTTATAATGTAGAGAACAGTGGCGTTTAAGATGAGGGAGGACACTTTTTTTTCCCATGAGCACAGCCGACCATGCTCCGACCAAACCACCCAGTTTATAATATAGAATAGAATGCTCCGACCAAACCACCCAGTTTATAATATAGAATAGAATGCTCTGACCAAACCACCCAGTTTATAATATAGAATAGAATGCTCCAACCAAACCACCCAGTTTATAATATAGAATAGAATGCTCCGACCAAACCACCTAGTTTATAATATAGAATAGAATGCTCCGACCAAACCACCCAGTTTATAATATAGAATAGAATGCTCCGACCAAACACCCAGTTTATAATATAGAATAGAATGCTCCGACCAAACCACCTAGTTTATAATATAGAATAGAATGCTCCGACCAAACCACCTAGTTTATAATATAGAATAGAATGCTCCGACCAAACTACCCAGTTTATAATATAGAATAGAATGCTCCAACCAAACCACCCAGTTTATAATATAGAATAGAATGCTCCGACCAAACACCCAGTTTATAATATAGAATAGAATGCTCCGACCAAACCACCTAGTTTATAATATAGAATAGAATGCTCCGGCCAAACACCCAGTTTATAATATAGAATAGAATGCTCCGACCAAACCACCCAGTTTATAATATAGAATAGAATGCTCTGACCAAACCACCCAGTTTATAATATAGAATAGAATGCTCTGACCAAACTACCCAGTTTATAATATAGAATAGAATGCTCTGACCAAACTACCTAGTAGTAGAATATAGAATAGAATGCTCTGACCAAACTACCCAGGTTATAATATAGAATAGAATGCTCTGACCAAACCACCCAGTTTATAATATAGAATAGAATGCTCCGACCAAACCACCCAGTTTATAATATAGAATAGAATGCTCTGACCAAACCACCCAGTTTATAATATAGAATAGAATGCTCCAACCAAACCACCCAGTTTATAATATAGAATAGAATGCTCCGACCAAACCACCTAGTTTATAATATAGAATAGAATGCTCCGACCAAACCACCCAGTTTATAATATAGAATAGAATGCTCCGACCAAACACCCAGTTTATAATATAGAATAGAATGCTCCGACCAAACCACCTAGTTTATAATATAGAATAGAATGCTCCGACCAAACCACCTAGTTTATAATATAGAATAGAATGCTCCGACCAAACTACCCAGTTTATAATATAGAATAGAATGCTCCAACCAAACCACCCAGTTTATAATATAGAATAGAATGCTCCGACCAAACACCCAGTTTATAATATAGAATAGAATGCTCCGACCAAACCACCTAGTTTATAATATAGAATAGAATGCTCCGACCAAACACCCAGTTTATAATATAGAATAGAATGCTCCGACCAAACCACCCAGTTTATAATATAGAATAGAATGCTCTGACCAAACCACCCAGTTTATAATATAGAATAGAATGCTCTGACCAAACTACCCAGTTTATAATATAGAATAGAATGCTCTGACCAAACTACCTAGTAGTAGAATATAGAATAGAATGCTCTGACCAAACTACCCAGTTTATAATATAGAATAGAATGCTCCGACCAAACCACCCAGTTTATAATATAGAATAGAATGCTCTGACCAAACCACCTAGTTTATAATATAGAATAGAATGCTCTGACCAAACCACCCAGTTTATAATATAGAATAGAATGCTCTGACCAAACCACCTAGTTTATAATATAGAATAGAATGCTCTGACCAAACCACCCAGTTTATAATATAGAATAGAATGCTCCGACCAAACCACCCAGTTTATAATATAGAATAGAATGCTCTGACCAAACTACCCAGTTTATAATATAGAATAGAATGCTCTGACCAAACTACCCAGTTTATAATATAGAATAGAATGCTCTGACCAAACCACCCAGTTTATAATATAGAATAGAATGCTCTGACCAAACCACCTAGTTTATAATATAGAATAGAATGCTCCGACCAAACCACCTAGTTTATAATATAGAATAGAATGCTCCGACCAAACCACCTAGTTTATAATATAGAATAGAATGCTCTGACCAAACCACCCAGTTTATAATATAGAATAGAATGCTCTGACCAAACCACCCAGTTTATAATATAGAATAGAATGCTCTGACCAAACCACCCAGTTTATAATATAGAATAGAATGCTCCGACCAAACTACCTAGTAGTAGAATATAGAATAGAATGCTCTGACCAAACCACCCAGTTTATAATATAGAATAGAATGCTCCGACCAAACCACCTAGTTTATAATATAGAATAGAATGCTCTGACCAAACCACCCAGTTTATAATATAGAATAGAATGCTCCGACCAAACCACCCAGTTTATAATATAGAATAGAATGCTCCGACCAAACACCCAGTTTATAATATAGAATAGAATGCTCTGACCAAACCACCCAGTTTATAATATAGAATAGAATGCTCCGACCAAACCACCCAGTTTATAATATAGAATAGAATGCTCCGACCAAACACCCAGTTTATAATATAGAATAGAATGCTCTGACCAAACCACCCAGTTTATAATATAGAATAGAATGCTCCGACCAAACCACCCAGTTTATAATATAGAATAGAATGCTCTGACCAAACCACCTAGTAGAATATAGAATAGAATGCTCTGACCAAACTACCCAGTTTATAATATAGAATAGAATGCTCTGACCAAACTACCCAGTTTATAATATTGAATAGAATGCTCTGACCAAACTACCCAGTTTATAATATAGAATAGAATGCTCCGACCAAACCACCCAGTTTATAATATAGAATAGAATGCTCCGACCAAACTACCTAGTAGTAGAATATAGAATAGAATGCTCTGACCAAACCACCCAGTTTATAATATAGAATAGAATGCTCCGACCAAACCACCTAGTTTATAATATAGAATAGAATGCTCTGACCAAACCACCCAGTTTATAATATAGAATAGAATGCTCTGACCAAACCACCCAGTTTATAATATAGAATAGAATGCTCCAACCAAACCACCCAGTTTATAATATAGAATAGAATGCTCTGACCAAACCACCCAGTTTATAATATAGAATAGAATGCTCCAACCAAACCACCCAGTTTATAATATAGAATAGAATGCTCTGGCCAAACCACCCAGTTTATAATATAGAATAGAATGCTCTGACCAAACTACCCAGTTTATAATATAGAATAGAATGCTCCGACCAAACCACCCAGTTTATAATATAGAATAGAATGCTCCGACCAAACCACCTAGTTTATAATATAGAATAGAATGCTCCGACCAAACCACCTAGTTTATAATATAGAATAGAATGCTCTGACCAAACCACCCAGTTTATAATATAGAATAGAATGCTCCGACCAAACCACCCAGTTTATAATATAGAATAGAATGCTCTGACCAAACCACCTAGTAGAATATAGAATAGAATGCTCTGACCAAACTACCCAGTTTATAATATAGAATAGAATGCTCTGACCAAACTACCCAGTTTATAATATTGAATAGAATGCTCTGACCAAACTACCCAGTTTATAATATAGAATAGAATGCTCCGACCAAACCACCCAGTTTATAATATAGAATAGAATGCTCCGACCAAACTACCTAGTAGTAGAATATAGAATAGAATGCTCTGACCAAACCACCCAGTTTATAATATAGAATAGAATGCTCCGACCAAACCACCTAGTTTATAATATAGAATAGAATGCTCTGACCAAACCACCCAGTTTATAATATAGAATAGAATGCTCTGACCAAACCACCCAGTTTATAATATAGAATAGAATGCTCCAACCAAACCACCCAGTTTATAATATAGAATAGAATGCTCTGACCAAACCACCCAGTTTATAATATAGAATAGAATGCTCCAACCAAACCACCCAGTTTATAATATAGAATAGAATGCTCTGGCCAAACCACCCAGTTTATAATATAGAATAGAATGCTCTGACCAAACTACCCAGTTTATAATATAGAATAGAATGCTCCGACCAAACCACCCAGTTTATAATATAGAATAGAATGCTCCGACCAAACTACCTAGTAGTAGAATATAGAATAGAATGCTCCAACCAAACCACCCAGTTTATAATATAGAATAGAATGCTCCGACCAAACCACCCAGTTTATAATATAGAATAGAATGCTCTGACCAAACCACCCAGTTTATAATATAGAATAGAATGCTCCAACCAAACCACCCAGTTTATAATATAGAATAGAATGCTCTGACCAAACCACCCAGTTTATAATATAGAATAGAATGCTCCAACCAAACCACCCAGTTTATAATATAGAATAGAATGCTCCAACCAAACCACCCAGTTTATAATATAGAATAGAATGCTCCGACCAAACCACCCAGTTTATAATATAGAATAGAATGCTCTGACCAAACTACCCAGTTTATAATATAGAATAGAATGCTCTGACCAAACCACCCTGTTTATAATATAGAATAGAATGCTCTGACCAAACTACCCAGTTTATAATATAGAATAGAATGCTCTGACCAAACCACCCAGTTTATAATATAGAATAGAATGCTCCGACCAAACCACCCAGTTTATAATATTGAATAGAATGCTCCGACCAAACTACCTAGTAGTAGAATATAGAATAGAATGCTCTGACCAAACCACCCAGTTTATAATATAGAATAGAATGCTCTGACCAAACCACCCAGTTTATAATATAGAATAGAATGCTCTGACCAAACCACCTAGTAGTAGAATATAGAATAGAATGCTCTGACCAAACCACCCAGTTTATAATATAGAATAGAATGCTCCGACCAAACTACCTAGTAGTAGAATATAGAATAGAATGCTCTGACCAAACCACCCAGTTTATAATATAGAATAGAATGCTCTGACCAAACCACCCAGTTTATAATATAGAATAGAATGCTCTGACCAAACCACCCAGTTTATAATATAGAATAGAATGCTCTGACCAAACTACCTAGTAGTAGAATATAGAATAGAATGCTCTGACCAAACCACCCAGTTTATAATATAGAATAGAATGCTCTGACCAAACACCCAGTTTATAATATAGAATAGAATGCTCTGACCAAACCACCTAGTAGTAGAATATAGAATAGAATGCTCTGACCAAACCACCCAGTTTATAATATAGAATAGAATGCTCCGACCAAACTCCCTAGTAGTAGAATATAGAATAGAATGCTCTGACCAAACCACCCAGTTTATAATATAGAATAGAATGCTCTGACCAAACCACCCAGTTTATAATATAGAATAGAATGCTCCAACCAAACCACCCAGTTTATAATTTACACCCAGATACATATTTACACCCAGATACATATTGAAGTGTCCAGCTGGTGTTTCTCAACACCCAGATACATATTGGTGTCCAGCTGGTGTTTCTCAACACCCAGATACATATTGAAGTGTCCAGCTGGTGTTTCTCAACACCCAGATACATATTGAAGTGTCCAGCTGGTGTTTCTCAACATCCAGATACATATTGATGTGTCCAGCTGGTGTTTCTCAACACCCAGATACATATTGAAGTGTCCAGCTGGTGTTTCTCAACACCCAGATACATATTGAAGTGTCCAGCTGGTGTTTCTCAACACCCAGATACATATTGAAGTGTCCAGCTGGTGTTTCCCAACACCCAGATACATATTGAAGTGTCCAGCTGGTGTTTCTCAACATCCAGATACATATTGAAGTGTCCAGCTGGTGTTCTCAAAGGCTAATTTCACGTCTAAACAAACACTCATTTTCTTATCAGCAGCGATGCTTACAGGGGCTGTGGTAGGGTGAGAGCGTAAATTCCTAGACAGACAGAAAGATGTGCACACACATAAAGACATTGTTTGGTCGGTCCTCTCCTCTCAGGACGTTGAAGTCCAGGAACACACAGCAGCTCTATAGTCAGTCCTCTCAGGACGTTGAAGTCCAGGAACACACAGCAGCTCTATAGTCAGTCCTCTCAGGACGTTGTGTCCAGGAACACACAGCAGCTCTATAGTCAGTCCTCTCAGGACGTTGTGTCCAGGAACACACAGCAGCTCTATGGTCGGTCCTCTCCTCTCAGGACGTTGTGTCCAGGAACACACAGCAGCTCTATGGTCGGTCCTCTCCTCTCAGGACGTTGTGTCCAGGAACACACAGCAGCTCTATAGTCGGTCATCTCAGAACATCGTGTCCAGGAACACACAGCAGCTCTATGGTCGGTCCTCTCCTCTCAGGACGTTGTGTCCAGGAACACACAGCAGCTCTATGGTCGGTCCTCTCCTCTCAGGACGTTGTGTCCAGGAACACACAGCAGCTCTATAGTCGGTCCTCTCAGGACGTTGTGTCCAGGAACACACAGCAGCTCTATAGTCGGTCCTCTCAGAACATCGTGTCCAGGAACACACAGCAGCTCTATGGTCGGTCCTCTCAGGACGTTGTGTCCAGGAACACACATCAGCTCTATGGTCGGTCCTCTCCTCTCAGGACGTTGTGTCCAGGAACACACAGCAGCTCTATGGTCGGTCCTCTCAGGACATCGTGTCCAGGAACACACAGCAGCCACATCAGATGGACACTGTCCACTTCAGATCCCTCTCAACCTCTCCCTCCATCTCTCTAGAGCAGCGGCTGAATGTGTGCCAGTCGGCCGTGTGTGTGTGTGTGTGTGTGACTGTGTCTGTATCTGACTGTGTGTGTGTCTGACTGTGTGTGTGTCTGACTGTGTGTGTAGCCCTGATTGCTCTCTAGATGATTGAGTGCCCTGTCTATCCGTCCGTCTGTCTGTCTTGGGCTCCGACCTCAATGTGTTGGTGTGTGTATCTGTGTCTGACTGTGTGTGTAGCCCTGATTGCTCTCTAGATGATTGAGTGCCCTGTCTATCCGTCCGTCTGTCTGTCTTGGGCTCCGACCTCAATGTGTTGGTGTGTGTATCTGTGTCTGACTGTGTGTGTAGCCCTGATTGCTCTCTAGATGATTGAGTGCCCTGTCTATCCGTCCGTCTGTCTGTCTTGGGCTCCGACCTCAATGTGTTGGTGTGTGTATCTGTGTCTGACTGTGTGTGTAGCCCTGATTGCTCTCTAGATGATTGAGTGCCCTGTCTATCCGTCCGTCTGTCTGTCTTGGGCTCCGACCTCAATGTGTTGGCATGTCACTTAGAACTCCTGCATACATTCACTGCTCCCAATGGAGCCCTATTTCCTATAGAGTGCACTACTTTTGACCAGGGCGAATAGGACTCTGGTCAACAGTAGTGCACTATGTAGGGAATAGGGTGCCTTTTGGAAATGCTCTCTCTCTTTCCCTTGCCTGCGTCTGCTACTCCAGAGGTGATTTGGGTATGAAGGGTACTTGTGCCCCTCAGACAGGATGCTGGTAAATAGCTTCAGGTCGCTGGGGTGAAGCTGTTGATTCATTATCTCTCTCTCTCTCTCTCTCTCTCTCTCTCTCTACTTTCTCTCTACTCTTTCTCTCTTCTCTCTCTCTCTCTACTCGTTCTCTCCTCTCTCTCTCTACTCTCTTTCTCTCCTCTCTCTATCTACTCTCTTTCTCTCCTCTCTCTATCTACTCTCTTTCTCTCCTCTCTCTACTCTCTTTCTCTCTACTCTCTCTCCCCCCCCCTCTCTCTCTCTCTCTCTCTCTCTCTCTACTCTATCTCTCCTCTCTCTCTACTCTCTTTCTCTCCTCTCTCTCTACTCTCTTTCTCTCCTCTCTCTATCTACTCTCTTTCTCTACTCTCTCTATCTACTCTCTTTCTCTCCTCTCTCTACTCTCTTTCTCTCTACTCTCTCTCTCCCCCCCTCTCTCTCTCTCTCTCTCTATCTCTACTCTTTCTCTCCTCTCTCTCTCTCTCTCTCTCTCTTTCTCTCCTCTCTATCTCTCTCTACTCTCTTTCTCTCCTCTCTCTCTCTATCTATCTCTCTCTCTCTCTCTCTCTGTCTCTCTCGCTCTCTCTCTCTCTAATCTCTCCTCTCTCTTCTACAGCATGATGTCATTCACTACAGCTAGCTACTGGTATTATTTAGTTATGACAGATTCCTAGTGATCTACCTCCCATTTCCACCTACAATTCCCTTCTTGGCAGATGAGGCTTCTCATCTTTCTCTACAGAATAATGTGTCTGTATGGAAGGACGGTGCAGTGGAGGAAAATCATGTAGCTTCGACTTGCCTGTTAATGTAGTGTGTTGTTATGACTCCTTTTGACATAGACTTACAGTACCTTCATTAATGTAGGATTATGTACACACTACATTAGTGGAGGAAACACTATGTACACACTACATTAGTGGAGGAAACACTATGTACACACTACATTAGTGGAGGAAACACTATGTACACACTACATTATACTATGTATACACTACATTAGTGGAGGAAACACTATGTACACACTACATTAGTGGAGGAAACACTATGTACGCACTACATTAGTGGAGAAAACACTATGTACACACTACATTAGTGGAGAAAACACTATGTACACACTACATTAGTGGAGGAAACACTATGTACACACTACATTAGTGGAGGAAACACTATGTACACACTACATTATACTATGTACACACTACATTAGTGAAGGAAACACTATGTACACACTACATTAGTGGAGGAAACACTATGTACACACTGCATTAGTGGAGGAAACACTATGTACACACTGCATTAGTGGAGGAAACACTATGTACACACTGCATTAGTGGAGGAAACACTATGTACACACTGCATTAGTGGAGGAAACACTATGTACACACTGCATTAGTGGAGGAAACACTATGTACACACTGCATTAGTGGAGGAAACACTATGTACACACTACATTAGTGGAGGAAACACTATGTACACACTGCATTAGTGGAGGAAACACTATGTATACACTACATTAGTGGAGGAAACACTATGTACACACTACATTAGTGGAGGAAACACTATGTATACACTACATTAGTGGAGGAAACACTATGTACACACTGCATTAGTGGAGGAAACACTATGTACACACTGCATTAGTGGAGGAAACACTATGTACACACTACATTAGTGGAGGAAACACTATGTACACACTACATTATACTATGTACACACTACATTAGTGGAGGAAACACTATGTACACACTACATTAGTGGAGGAAACACTATGTACACACTACATTAGTGGAGGAAACACTATGTATACACTACATTAGTGGAATAAACACTATGTATACACTACATTATACTATGTACACACTACATTAGTGGAGGAAACACTATGTACACACTACATTAGTGGAGGAAACACTATGTACACACTACATTAGTGGAATAAACACTATGTATACACTACATTATACTATGTACACACTACATTAGTGGAGGAAACACTATGTACACACTACATTAGTGGAGGAAACACTATGTACACACTACATTATACTATGTATACACTACATTAGTGTAGGAAACACTATGTACACACTACATTAGTGGAGGAAACACTATGTACACACTACATTAGTGGAGGAAACACTATGTACACACTACATTAGTGGAGGAAACACTATGTACACACTACATTAGTGGAGGAAACACTATGTACACACTACATTAGTGGAATAAACACTATGTATACACTACATTATACTATGTACACACTACATTAGTGGAGGAAACACTATGTACACACTACATTATACTATGTACACACTACATTAGTGGAGGAAACACTATGTATACACTACATTAGTGGAGAAAACACTATGTATACACTACATTAGTGGAGGAAACACTATGTACACACTACATTAGTGGAGGAAAGGAGTGGAGGGGCGGAGTTGAAGATTGGAGGGGAGGAGTTGCAGATTGGAGGCGCAGAGTTGAAGATTGGAGGTTTTAGGGGCGGAGTAGAAGAGTGGAGGTTTTAGGGGCGGAGTAGAAGAGTGGAGGTTTTA
>NC_092148.1:2667903-2742903 GCF_045791955.1 Oncorhynchus clarkii lewisi | reverse complement strand
GGTTTAAATGCTGTGATAGTATGATGGACTGACTGGTTTATATGGTGTGATAGTCAATATGATGGACTGACTGGTTTATATGGTGTGATAGTCAATATGATGGACTGACTGGTTTAAATGGTGTGATAGTATGATGGACTGACTGGTTTAAATGGTGTGATAGTCAATATAATGGACTGACTGGTTTACATGGTGTGATAGTATGATGGACTGACTGGTTTAAATGGTGTGATAGTATGATGGACTGACTGGTTTAGATGGTGTGATAGTCAATATAATGGACTGACTGGTTTAAATGGTGTGATAGTATGATGGACTGACTGGTTTAAATGGTGTGATAGTATGATGGACTGACTGGTTTAAATGGTGTGATAGTATGATGGACTGACTGGTTTACATGGTGTGATAGTATGATGGACTGACTGGTTTAAATGGTGTGATAGTCAATATGATGGACTGACTGGTTTAAATGGTGTGATAGTATGATGGACTGACTGGTTTAAATGGTGTGATAGTATGATGGACTGACTGGTTTACATGGTGTGATAGTATGATGGACTGACTGGTTTACATGGTGTGATAGTATGATGGACTGACTGGTTTATATGGTGTGATAGTATGATGGACTGACTGGTTTACATGGTGTGATAGTATGATGGACTGACTGGTTTAAATGGTGTGATAGTATAATGGACTGACTGGTTTACATGGTGTGATAGTATGATGGACTGACTGGTTTAAATGGTGTGATAGTCAATATAATGGACTGACTGGTTTAAATGGTGTGATAGTATAATGGACTGACTGGTTTAGATGGTGTGATAGTATGATGGACTGACTGGTTTATATGGTCTGATAGTCAATATAATGGACTGACTGGTTTACATGGTGTGATAGTATGATGGACTGACTGGTTTACATGGTGTGATAGTATGATGGACTGACTGGTTTAAATGGTGTGATAGTATGATGGACTGACTGGTTTAAATGGTGTGATAGTCAATATGATGGACTGACTGGTTTAAATGGTGTGATAATATGATGGACTGACTGGTTTATATGGTGTGATAGTATGATGGACTGACTGGTTTACATGGTGTGATAGTATGATGGACTGACTGGTTTAAATGGTGTGATAGTATGATGGACTGACTGGTTTATATGGTGTGATAGTATGATGGACTGACTGGTTTACATGGTGTGATAGTATGATGGACTGACTGGTTTATATGGTGTGATAGTATGATGGACTGACTGGTTTATATGGTGTGATAGTATGATGGACTGACTGGTTTACATGGTGTGATAGTATGATGGACTGACTGGTTTAAATGGTGTGATAGTCAATATGATGGACTGACTGGTTTAAATGGTGTGATAGTATGATGGACTGACTGGTTTAGATGGTGTGATAGTCAATATAATGGACTGACTGGTTTACATGGTGTGATAGTATGGTGGACTGACTGGTTTATATGGTGTGATAGTATGATGGACTGACTGGTTTAAATGGTGTGATAGTCAATATAATGGACTGACTGGTTTAAATGGTGTGATAGTCGATATAATGGACTGACTGGTTTACATGGTGTGATAGGATGATGGACTGACTGGTTTACATGGTGTGATAGTATAATGGACTGACTGGTTTAAATGGTGTGATAGTATAATGGACTGACTGGTTTAAATGGTGTGATAGTATAATGGACTGACTGGTTTAAATGGTGTGATAGTATGATGGACTGACTGGTTTATATGGTGTGATAGTATGATGGACTGACTGGTTTACATGGTGTGATAGTATGATGGACTGACTGGTTTATATGGTGTGATAGTCAATATAATGGACTGACTGGTTTAAATGGTGTGATAGTATGATGGACTGACTGGTTTATATGGTGTGATAGTATAATGGACTGACTGGTTTACATGGTGTGATAGTATAATGGACTGACTGGTTTAAATGGTGTGATAGTCAATATAATGGACTGACTGGTTTATATGGTGTGATAGTATGATGGACTGACTGGTTTACATGGTGTGATAGTATGATGGACTGACTGGTTTAAATGGTGTGATAGTATAATGGACTGACTGGTTTACATGGTGTGATAGTATGATGGACTGACTGGTTTAAATGGTGTGATAGTCAATATAATGGACTGACTGGTTTAAATGGTGTGATAGTATAATGGACTGACTGGTTTAGATGGTGTGATAGTATGATGGACTGACTGGTTTATATGGTCTGATAGTCAATATAATGGACTGACTGGTTTACATGGTGTGATAGTATGATGGACTGACTGGTTTACATGTTGTGATAGTATGATGGACTGACTGGTTTAAATGATGTGATAGTATGATGGACTGACTGGTTTAAATGGTGTGATAGTCAATATGATGGACTGACTGGTTTAAATGGTGTGATAATATGATGGACTGACTAGTTTATATGGTGTGATAGTATGATGGACTGACTGGTTTACATGGTGTGATAGTATGATGGACTGACTGGTTTAAATGGTGTGATAGTATGATGGACTGACTGGTTTATATGGTGTGATAGTATGATGGACTGACTGGTTTACATGGTGTGATAGTATGATGGACTGACTGGTTTATATGGTGTGATAGTATGATGGACTGACTGGTTTACATGGTGTGATAGTATGATGGACTGACTGGTTTAAATGGTGTGATAGTCAATATGATGGACTGACTGGTTTAAATGGTGTGATAGTATGATGGACTGACTGGTTTAGATGGTGTGATAGTCAATATAATGGACTGACTGGTTTACATGGTGTGATAGTATGGTGGACTGACTGGTTTATATGGTGTGATAGTATGATTGACTGACTGGTTTAAATGGTGTGATAGTATGATGGACTGACTGGTTTACATGGTGTGATAGTCAATATAATGGACTGACTGGTTTAAATGGTGTGATAGTCGATATAATGGACTGACTGGTTTACATGGTGTGATAGGATGATGGACTGACTGGTTTACATGGTGTGATAGTATAATGGACTGACTGGTTTAAATGGTGTGATAGTATAATGGACTGACTGGTTTAAATGGTGTGATAGTATAATGGACTGACTGGTTTAAATGGTGTGATAGTATGATGGACTGACTGGTTTATATGGTGTGATAGTATGATGGACTGACTGGTTTAAATGGTGTGATAGTATGATGGACTGACTGGTTTATATGGTGTGATAGTATAATGGACTGACTGGTTTACATGGTGTGATAGTATAATGGACTGACTGGTTTAAATGGTGTGATAGTCAATATAATGGACTGACTGGTTTACATGGTGTGATAGTATGATGGACTGACTGGTTTGTATGGTGTGATAGTATGATGGACTGACTGGTTTACATGGTGTGATAGTCAATATAATGGACTGACTGGTTTACATGGTGTGATAGTATGATGGACTGACTGGTTTACATGGTGTGATAGTATGGTGGACTGACTGGTTTATATGGTGTGATAGTATGGTGGACTGACTGGTGTATATGGTGTGATAGTATGATGGACTGACTGGTTTACATGGTGTGATAGTATGGTGGACTGACTGGTTTATATGGTGTGATAGTATGATGGACTGACTGGTTTAAATGGTGTGATAGTATAATGGACTGACTGGTTTAAATGGTGTGATAGTATGGTGGACTGACTGGTTTACATGGTGTGATAGTATGATGGACTGACTGGTTTACATGGTGTGATAGTATAATGGACTGACTGGTTTAAATGGTGTGATAGTATAATGGACTGACTGGTTTAAATGGTGTGATAGTATAATGGACTGGTGTGATAGTATGATGGACTGACTGGTTTACATGGTGTGATATTATGATGGACTGACTGGTTTAAATGGTGTGATAGTCAATATAATGGACTGACTGGTTTACATGGTGTGATAGTATGGTGGACTGACTGGTTTATATGGTGTGATAGTATGATGGACTGACTGGTTTAAATGGTGTGATAGTATGATGGACTGACTGGTTTACATGGTGTGATAGTCAATATAATGGACTGACTGGTTTAAATGGTGTGATAGTCGATATAATGGACTGACTGGTTTACATGGTGTGATAGGATGATGGACTGACTGGTTTACATGGTGTGATAGTATAATGGACTGACTGGTTTAAATGGTGTGATAGTATAATGGACTGACTGGTTTAAATGGTGTGATAGTATGATGGACTGACTGGTTTATATGGTGTGATAGTCAATATAATGGACTGACTGGTTTAAATGGTGTGATAGTATGATGGACTGACTGGTTTAGATGGTGTGATAGTATGATGGACTGACTGGTTTACATGGTGTGATAGTATAAAGGACTGACTGGTTTACATGGTGTGATAGTCAATATAATGGACTGACTGGTTTAAATGGTGTGATAGTATGATGGACTGACTGGTTTACATGGTGTGATAGTATGATGGACTGACTGGTTTATATGGTGTGATAGTCAATATAATGGACTGACTGGTTTAAATGGTGTGATAGTATGATGGACTGACTGGTTTAGATGGTGTGATAGTATGATGGACTGACTGGTTTACATGGTGTGATAGTATGATGGACTGACTGGTTTACATGGTGTGATAGTCAATATAATGGACTGACTGGTTTAAATAGTGTGATAGTATGATGGACTGACTGGTTTACATGGTGTGATAGTCAATATGATGGACTGACTGGTTTACATGGTGTGATAGTATAATGGACTGACTGGTTTACATGGTGTGATAGTATGATGGACTGACTGGTTTATATGGTGTGATAGTATGATGGACTGACTGGTTTATATGGTGTGATAGTATAATGGACTGACTGGTTTACTTGGTGTGATAGTATAATGGACTGACTGGTTTACATGGTGTGATAGTCAATATAATGGACTGACTGGTTTACATGGTGTGATAGTATAATGGACTGACTGGTTTATATGGTGTGATAGTATGATGGACTGACTGGTTTATATGGTCTGATAGTATGATGGACTGACTGGTTTATATGGTGTGATAGTATGATGGACTGACTGGTTTATATGGTGTGATAGTATAATGGACTGACTGGTTTATATGGTGTGATATTATGATGGACTGACTGGTTTACATGGTGTGATAGTATGATGGACTGACTGGTTTATATGGTGTGATAGTATGATGGACTGACTGGTTTAGATGGTGTGATAGTATGATGGACTGACTGGTTTATATGGTGTGATAGTATGATGGACTGACTGGTTTACATGGTGTGATAGTATGATGGACTGACTGGTTTATATGGTGTGATATTATGATGGACAGACTGGTTTAAATGGTGTGATAGTATGATGGACTGACTGGTTTATATGGTGTGATAGTATGATGGACTGACTGGTTTACATGGTGTGATAGTGTTTGTGATCATTTTAATGGAAGGATGTCCGTCCTGAATGGATAATAAAGTTGTATTTTATTTTTAACTCTGTAAGTGTCACTGTGCAGTGTGGTGTGTGTTTCTTGGCAAATCGAAGAGTTCATTGTCCAATCAGTAAGCGTGTGTGTGTTTATTTCGGAGAGAGCGAGAGAGTTGGAACAGATTGCATGGCTGTGAACTCATCGTTACTCCTGTGGCTCAATGCACCTAATGCCAACAGCTGTGTGTGTGTGTGTGTGTGTGTGTGTGTGTGTGTGTGTGTGTGTGTGTGTGTGAGCTCCTACCCCTCTGGGTGCTACCTAAGCTTCGCAACGTCATCTCTCACCAGCCACACACCTGTTCTACATACTAACATACACACACACACACACACATGTTCTCTATACTAACATACACACACACACACACCTGTTCTCTATACTACCCCTACACACACACACACACACACACACACACACACCTGTTCTCTATACTACCCTACACACACACACACACACACACACCTGTTCTCTATACTACCCTACACACACAAACACACACACACCTGTTCTCTCTACTACCCTACCCCTACACACACACACACCTGTTCTCTATACTACCCTACACACACACACACCTGTTCTCTATACTACCCCCCCCCCACACACACACACACACACGCACACGTTCTCTGTACTACCCTACACACACACCTGTTCTCTATATTACCCCTACACACACACCTGTTCTCTATACTACCCTACACAAACACACACCTATTCTCTATACTACCCTACACACACACACACACATTGGTGTAGTGATTTCTGCTGGCCTGGTCGGGTAGTGAGTTGTTGACCTGGTGTAGTGATTTCTGCTGGCCTGGTCAGGTAGTGAGTTGTCCTGGTGTAGTGATTTCTGCTGGCCTGGTCAGGTAGTGAGTTGTCCTGGTGTAGTGATTTCTGCTGGCCTGGTCGGGTAGTGAGTTGTCCTGGTGTAGTGATTTCTGCTGGCCTGGTCGGGTAGTGAGTTGTTGTCCTGGTGTAGTGATTTCTGCTGGCCTGGTCGGGTAGTGAGTTGTTGACCTGGTGTAGTGATTTCTGCTGGCCTGGTCAGGTAGTGAGTTGTCCTGGTGTAGTGATTTCTGCTGGCCTGGTCAGGTAGTGAGTTGTCCTGGTGTAGTGATTTCTGCTGGCTTGGCATCTCAAAGTTAGCCAGGAATTACACATCATATGGGCTTTCACAACAATTACCTTTCAATGTCCAACTGTTTGGCAGAAATAATTCAAGGCCACAGTGAAGTAGATGTCTGCAGGATACAGACCCTGGTGTCTGTCTGGTCCGACATGGCTCAGTTGGTAGAGCTTGGCTCTTGTAACGTCAGGATTGTGGATTCATTTACCGGGAAACAGTCATATGTAAAGTTTATGCACAAATGACTGTAAGTGGCTTTGGATAAAAATGTCTTGCTAAATGGTGTATTCTATATTATATTTACAAAGATGTAAGGCATACAGTCTGATAGACCACGGCGGTCAGCCAATCAGCATTCAGTGCTCAAACCAATATATTATAGAATATAAACTGGGTGGTTCTGATTGGCTGACATCCGTGGTATATCAGATCTTGCTATTATAAACTGTTTACCAACGGAATTAGAGCAGTAAATATATATATTTTGTGTCATACGAGTGGTATACGGTCTGATATACCACGGCTGTCAGCCAATCAGCATTCAGGGCTCAAACCACCCAGTTTATAATATATTCACCAAGATGAAAGGTATGCGCGGTCTGATATACCCATGGCTGTCAGCCAATCAGAACCACACAGCTCACATTCTATAATGTATGTAGCCAGATATATTCTTCCTGTTTGTGTGTTTTAAAACACACCCAATATTTGGTATCAAGTCTGTATTTGTCTAACTGCATCGTATCACATTTCTGATAATTGTGTATGTGTGTGTGTGTGTGTGTGTGTGTGTGAGAGAGGAGAGCTGTTAGGTGTTGTCTTCCCCACTCTGACTCTGTTAGGTGTTGTCTTCCCCACTCTGACTCTGTTAGGTGTTGTCTTCCCCACTCTGACTCTGTTAGGTGTTGTCTCTATTAAAGGGGTCTCTATTAAAGAGGGTCTCTATTAAAGGGGTCTCTATTAAAGGGGGGCTCTATTAAAGGGGTCTCTATTAAAGGGGTCTCTATTAAAGGAGTCTCTAAAGGGTGTCTCTATTCAAGGAGTCTCTAAAGGGTCTCTATTAAAGGGGTCTCTATTAAATGGGGTCTCTATTAAAGGGGTCTCTATTAAAGGGGGTCTCTATTAAAGGGTCTCTATTAAAGGGGTCTCTATTAAAGGGGGCCTCTATTAAAGGGGTCTCTATTAAAGTGGTCTCTATTAAAGGGGTCTCTATTAAAGGTGTCTCTATTAAAGTGGTCTCTATTAAAGGGGTCTCTATTAAAGGGTCTCTATTAAAGGAGTCTCTAAAGGGTTTCTATTAAAGGGGTCTCTTTTTAAGGGGGTCTCTATTAAAGGGGTCTCTATTAAAGGGGGTCTCTATTAAAGGGGGTCTCTATTAAAGGGGTCTCTATTAAAGGGGTCTCTATTAAAGGGGTCTCTATTAAAGGGGTCTCTATTAAAGGGGGTCTCTATTAAAGGGGTCTCTATTAAAGGGGTCTCTATTAAAGAGGTCTATATTAAAGGGTCTCTAAAGGGTTTCTATTAAAGGGGTCTCTATTAAAGGAGTCTCTAAAGGGTTTCTATTAAAGGGGTCTCTATTAAAGGGGGTCTCTATTTAAGGGGGTCTCTATTAAAGGGGGTCTCTATTAAAGGGGTCTCTATTAAAATGTTTGGGATGAGAGATTGTGTGCGACTGACCCCGAAGCCTGTAGTCTCATGATAATGAATCAGGATTATGATGGCTTGGTGTGGGGGCTTGTGTCGGAGTCTGATCCCCTTTAGGACACTCCTCTTCAAGTAGATCTTGTCTGCTGTTGGTCTCAGCTCCTTTCTCCAGGAGGCTGGCGTCAGGAAGGCATGGAGGAGAGAGAGGCTGAGAGAAACAGGCCTCATCGTCAGCAACGCCACTTTCTCCCCCCTTCTCTCTCTCTTTCAAATTCAGTTCAAAGGGCTTTATTGGCATGGGGAACAAATGTTAACATTGTCAAAGCAAATGGAATTAACAAGGGAAGCATTCCATTAGTGAAGATTACACTCACAACAGTTTTAAAATAATATAGACATTTCAAATTCTCTCTCGCTCTCTCCCTCCTCTCCCTCTTTCTCTTTCCCTCTCTTCCTCGTTCTCTGTCGCTCCATCTCTCCCCCCTCTCTCTCTCTCTCTCTCTCTCTGCCTCTCTCTTTCATCTTCTCTCCATCTCTCTCTTTCATCTTCTCCCCATCTCTCTTTCATCTTCTCTCCATCTCTCTATCTTCTCTCCATCTCTCTATCTCTCTTTCATCTTCTCTCTATCTCTCTTTCATCTTCTCCCCATCTCTCTATCTCTCTTTCATCTTCTCCCCATCTCTCTATCTCTCTTTCATCTTCTCTCCATCTCTCTATCTCTCTTTCATCTTCTCTCCATCTCTCTATCTCTCTTTCATCTTCTCTCCATCTTTCTATCTCTCATCTTCTCTCCATATCTCTATCTCTATTTCATCTTCTATCCATCTCTCTATCTCTCTTTCATCTTCTCTCCATCTCTCTATCTCTCTTTCATCTTCTCTCCATCTCTCTATCTCTCTTTCATCTTCTCCCCGTCTCTCTCTCTTTCATCTTCTCTCCATCTCTCTCTTTCACCTTCTCTCCATCTCTCTCTTTCACCTTCTCTCCATCTCTCTCTTTCACCTTCTCTCCATCTCTCTATCTCTTTCATCTTCTCTCTCATCTCTCTCTTTCACCTTCTCTCCATCTCTCTCTTTCACCTTCTCTCCATCTCTCTATCTCTTTCATCTTCTCTCTCATCTCTCTATTTCACATTCTCTCTCATCTCTCTGTTTCATCTTCTCTCCATCTCTCTCTTTCACCTTCTCTCCATCTCTCTTTCATCTTCTCTCCATCTCTCTCTTTCACCTTCTCTCCATCTCTCTCTTTCACCTTCTCTCCATCTCTCTCTTTCATCTTCTCTCCATCTCTCTCTTTCATCTTCTCTCCATCTCTCTTTCACCTTCTCTCCATCTCTCTCTTTCATCTCTCTCTTTCATCTTCTCTCCATCTCTCTTTCATCTTCTCTCCATCTCTCTTTCATCTTCTCTCCATCTCTCTCTTTCATCTTCTCTCTCATCTCTCTCTTTCATCTTCGCTCATCTCTCTCTTTCACCTTCTCCCCATCTCTCTCTTTCACCTTCTCTCCATCTCTTTCATCTTCTCCCCATCTCTCTCTTTCACCTTCTCTCCATCTCTCTTTCGCCTTCTCTCTATCTCTCTTTCACCTTCTCTCCATCTCTCTCTTTCACCTTCTCTCCATCTCTCTCTTTCACCTTCTCTCCATCTCTCTCTTTCACCTTCTCTCCATCTCTCTCATTCACCTTCTCTCCATCTCTCTTTCATCTTCTCTCCATCTCCCTTTTATCTTCTCCCCATCTTTCTCTTTCACCTTCTCTCCATCTCTCTCTTTCACCTTCTCTCCATCTCTCTATCTCTCTTTCACCTTCTCTCCATCTCTCTCTTTCAGAAGTTCTCAATAACAAAGAACCAGGAGTATTTCTGTGTTTGTGTCACAGTATCTTTGAGACAAGACACAGCTTCACTGTAGTGTTGGCACCAAATGCCGTTGTCCACAGTTAAACGGAACACTAGCTGACGTCTCCGTTTCGTGACTTCCTGACTCCATTGTGTGACTCCGTTCCGTGACTTCCTGACTCCGTTGTGTGACTCCGTTCCGTGACTTGTGGTGACCAGTTGTCTACGTTGTTTCCCTCCAGAGAAACTGTTATTTCATCGTGTTAATGAGTTGTCTTTCCCTTATGAAGATATTTTACTGCTCTGAGTGATGATGTGAGGTAAACTCCGTCGCTATTCTGTGGGGATTTGTTCGTTGTTTCAAAAGGGGGTTTTGACTTGAATGAAGGTGTACAGATGAATAGATATTGTCAAGCTACTGTAGCTTGTGTGTGAGATGAGCGTTGGATGTGAATTAATCAACCAAATCATTTAGCTGTCCAGACGTAATTTCAAGCTTCAAACTGTTATGTGGATGAGGTATTAGACTGGTTTGAGCAAAAAAATGTAGGTTCGTTTATCAATCACTATTTTGGAAAACTACACAAATCCCCAAATGATTACAGTTACACAAATATCATGGTTTTTCTCTCCGTTAAATTCTTCTCTGACATATTCCTTTATCTGTCAATGATTTCAGCTGCGTACAGAATAGATGTTCACCTTACCATCGTTAGTCTGTTACTGAGGAGGAGAGGAGAGGGGAGGGGAGGGGAGGGGAGGAGAGGAGAGGGGAGGGGAGGGGAGGGGAGGGGAGGGGAGAGGAGAGGAGATAGTGACTCTGTGTTAGTGACTCTCTATCCCGGTGAGGGAAGGTATTGGGAATGAAAGGTATTGTTATAGAGCCTGCCGCGCTAGAGACAGCCTTACTCTCTGAAACACACACACACACACACACACACACACACACTTCTCCTCACATTAAGATGCAGAAAGTTGAAGCCACCTGGACCCAGCAGATTCTGCATGGACACATGTAATTCAGTATTGGGAAGTCCCTTGTATACAGTATTGAGAAGTCTCATGTATACAGTATTGAGAAGTCTCCTGTATACAGTATTGAGAAGACTCCTGTATACAGTATTGAGAAGTCTCCTGTATACAGTATTGAGAAGTCTCCTGTATACAGTATTGAGAAGACTCCTGTATACAGTATTGATAAGTCTCATGTATACAGTATTGAGAAGTCTCCTGTATACAGTATTGAGAAGACTCCTGTATACAGTATTGAGAAGTCTCATGTATACAGTATTGAGAAGTCTCCTGTATACAGTATTGAGAAGACTCCTGTATACAGTATTGAGAAGCCTCCTGTATACAGTATTGAGAAGCCTCCTGTATACAGTATTGAGAAGCCTCCTGTATACAGTATTGAGAAGCCTCCTGTATACAGTATTGAGAAGTCTCCTGTATACAGTATTGAGAAGTCTCCTGTATACAGTATTGAGAAGTCTCCTGTATACAGTATTGAGAAGTCTCCTGTATACAGTATTGAGAAGACTCCTGTATACAGTATTGAGAAGTCTCATATATACAGTATTGAGAAGACTCCTGTATACAGTATTGAGAAGCCTCCTGTATACAGTATTGAGAAGCCTCCTGTATACAGTATTAAGAAGTCTCCTGTATACAGTATTGAGAAGACTCCTGTATACAGTATTGAGAAGACTCCTGTATACAGTATTGAGAAGTCTCATGTATACAGTATTGAGAAGCCTCCTGTATACAGTATTGAGAAGGCTCCTGTATACAACATTGAGAAGTCTCCTGTATACAGTATTGAGAAGTCTCCTGTATACAGTATTGAGAAGTCTCCTGTATACAGTATTGAGAAGCCTCCTGTATACAGTATTGAGAAGCCTCCTGTATACAGTATTGAGAAGCCTCCTGTATACAGTATTGAGAAGGCTCCTGTATACAGTATTGATACGCCTCCTGTATACAGTATTGAGAAGACTCCTGTATACAGTATTGAGAAGACTCCTGTATACAGTATTGAGAAGTCTCCTGTATACAGTATTGAGAAGCCTCCTGTATACAGTATTGAGAAGACTCCTGTATACAGTATTGAGAAGACTCCTGTATACAGTATTGAGAAGTCTCCTGTATTCAGTATTGAGAAGTTTCCTTTGTACAGTATTGAGAAGACTCCTGTATACAGTATTGAGAAGACTCCTGTATACAGTATTGAGAAGTCTCCTGTATACAGTATTGAGAAGCCTCCTGTATACAGTATTGAGAAGTCTCATATATACAGTATTGAGAAGTCTCCTGTATACAGTATTGAGAAGGCTCCTGTAACAACACTAGATACTCTCTCATGCAGATGTTACATATACGTTTTCCTTTTTTTTAATTTAGTGTTCTTGTGCTTTAACACCTCAGCTATTTGTCCTGATTCTGTTTATATCCCTGATCTCACCAACAAACACAAGACATGTCCATATCACGTCTTCGGGAAGCGAGAACCTGAAGATGTTTCCCTGAATGTCGGTTCTGCAGCGTCTTTCACATGAAGAAGCAGAACTCCTGCTATAACAACACTACTCCCACTGGAATCAGAGAAACAGACTCCAGCGTGCCTCTCATTACCACTTCAGAGAGACAGGAGACTGGGCTTACTGAGCAGAGAGAGAGAGACAGGAGACGAGGCTCACTGATCAGAGAGAGAGAGACAGGAGACGAGGCTCACTGATCAGAGAGAGAGAGATAGGAGACGAGGCTCACTGAGCAGAGAGAGAGAGAGACAGGAGACTGGGCTCACTGATCAGAGAGAGAGAGAGACTGGAGACTGGTCTCACTGAGGAGAGAGAGAGAGACAGGAGACGAGGCTCACTGAGCAGAGAGAGAGACAGGAGACGAGGCTCACTGAGCAGAGAGAGAGACAGGAGACGAGGCTCACTGAGCAGAGAGAGAGACAGGAGACGAGGCTCACTGAGCAGAGAGAGAGACAGGAGACTGGGCTCACTGAGGAGAGAGAGAGACAGGAGACTGGGCTCACTGAGCAGAGAGAGAGAGACAGGAGACTGGGCTCACTGAGGAGAGAGAGAGAGAGAGACAGGAGACTGGGCTCACTGAGGAGAGAGAGAGAGACAGGAGACTGGGCTCACTGAGGAGAGAGACAGGAGACTGGGCTCACTGAGGAGAGAGAGAGACAGGAGACTGGGCTCACTGAGGAGAGAGAGAGACAGGAGACTGGGCTCACTGAGCAGAGAGAGAGAGACAGGAGACTGGGCTCACTGAGGAGAGAGAGAGAGAGAGAGACAGGAGACTGGGCTCACTGAGGAGAGAGAGAGAGACAGGAGACTGGGCTCACTGAGGAGAGAGACAGGAGACTGGGCTCACTGAGGAGAGATAGAGAGAGAGAGACAGGAGACTGGGCTCACTGAGGAGAAAGAGAGAGACAGGAGACTGGGCTCACTGAGCAGAGAGAGGGAGACAGAAGATTGGGCTCACTGAGCAGAGAGAGAGAGAGACAGGAGACTGGGCTCACTGATCAGAGAGAGAGAGACAGGAGACTGGGCTCACTGATCAGAGAGAGAGAGAGACAGGAGACTGGGCTCACTGAGGAGGCAGAGAGAGAGACAGGAGACTGGGCTCACTGAGGAGAGAGAGAGAGACAGGAGACTGGACTCACTGAGGAGAGAGAGAGAGACAGGAGACCGGGCTCACTGAGCATAGAGAGAGACAGGAGACGAGGCTCACTGAGCAGTGAGAGAGCGACAGCAGACGAGGCTCACTGAGCAGAGCGAGAGACAGGAGACTGGGCTTACTGATCAGAGAGAGAGAGAGACTGGAGACTGGTCTCACTGAGGAGAGAGAGAGAGACAGGAGACGAGGCTCACTGAGCAGAGAGAGAGACAGGAGACGAGGCTCACTGAGCAGAGAGAGAGACAGGAGACGAGGCTCACTGAGCAGAGAGAGAGACAGGAGACGAGGCTCACTGAGCAGAGAGAGAGACAGGAGACGAGGCTCACTGAGCAGAGAGAGAGACAGGAGACGAGGCTCACCGAGCAGAGAGAGAGACAGGAGACTGGGCTCACTGAGGAGAGAGAGAGACAGGAGACTGGGCTCACTGAGCAGAGAGAGAGACAGGAGACTGGGCTCACTGAGGAGAGAGAGAGAGAGAGACAGGAGACTGGGCTCACTGAGGAGAGAGACAGGAGACTGGGCTCACTGAGGAGAGATAGAGAGAGAGAGACAGGAGACTGGGCTCACTGAGGAGAAAGAGAGAGACAGGAGACTGGGCTCACTGATCAGAGAGAGAGAGACAGGAGACTGGGCTCACTGATCAGAGAGAGAGAGAGAGACAGGAGACTGGGCTCACTGACCTCCCTCTCCTGGTTCTCTCTCTTTCCTACCTCTCCTGGTTCTCTCTCTTTCCTACCTCTCCTGGTTCTCTCTCTTTCCTCCCTCTCCTGGTTCTCTCTCTTTCCTCCCTCTCCTGGTTCTCTCCCTCTCCTGGTTCTCTCTCTTTCCTCCCTCTCCGGGTTCTCTTTCTCTTTCCTCCCTCTCCGGGTTCTCTCTCTTTCCTACCTCTCCTGGTTCTCTCTCTTTCCTCCCTCTCCTGGTTCTCTCTCTTTCCTACCTCTCCTGGTTCTCTCTCTTTCCTACCTCTCCTGGTTCTCTCTCTTTCCTCCCTCTCCGGGTTCTCTCTCTTTCCTCCCTCTCCTGGTTCTCTCTCTTTCCTCCCTCTCCTGGTTCTCTCTCTTTCCTCCCTCTCCGGGTTCTCTCTCTTTCCTCCCTCTCCTGGTTCTCTCTCTTTCCTCCCTCTCCTGGTTCTCCCTTTTTCCTCCCTCTCCTGGTTCTCTCTCTTTCATCCCTCTCCTGGTTCTCTCTCTTTCCTCCCTCTCCTGGTTCTCTCTCTTTCCTCCCTCTCCTGGTTCTCTCTCTTTCCTACCTCTCCTGGTTCTCTCTCTTTCCTACCTCTACTGGTTCTCTCTCTTTCCTCCCTCTCCTGGTTATCTCTCTTTCCTCCCTCTCCTGGTTCTCTCTTTCCTCCCTCTCCTGGTTCTCTCTCTTTCCTACCTCTCCTGGTTCTCTCTCTTTCCTCCCTCTCCTGGTTCTCTCTCTTTCCTCCCTCTCCTGGTTCTCTCCCTCTCCTGGTTCTCTCTCTTTCCTCCCTCTCCGGGTTCTCTCTCTTTCCTCCCTCTCCGGGTTCTCTCTCTTTCCTCCCTCTCCGGGTTCTCTCTCTCTTTCCTCCCTCTCCTGGTTCTCTCTCTTTCCTCCCTCTCCGGGTTCTCTCTCTTTCATACCTCTCCTGGTTCTCTCTCTTTCCTACCTCTCCTGGTTCTCTCTCTTTCCTCCCTCTCCGGGTTCTCTCTCTTTCCTCCCTCTCCTGGTTCTCTCTCTTTCCTCTCTCTCCTGGTTCTCTCTCTTTCCTCCCTCTCCTGGTTCTCTCTCTTTCCTCCCTCTCCGGGTTCTCTCTCTTTCCTCCCTCTCCTGGTTCTCTCTCTTTCCTCCCTCTCCTGGTTCTCTCTCTTTCCTCCCTCTCCTGGTTCTCCCTCTTTCCTCCCTCTGCTGGTTCTCTCTCTTTCCTCCCTCTCCTGGTTCTCTCTCTTTCCTCCCTCTCCTGGTTCTCTCTCTTTCCTCCCTCTCCTGGTACTCTCTCTTTCCTCACTCTCCTGGTTCTCTCTCTTTCCTCCCTCTCCTGGTTCTCTGTCTCCTACCAGGTGAATGGGTAAATGTTTACCTTTCCAGATTGCCTCTACTCCTTCTCATCCTCCCATCCGTCTCTCACACCTTCTGCGCCGCATTACTTTTGTCAGGGGATGCGTCCCACTGTTGGTGCCCTTCGTCTCTCACCTCAACCACTCCCCTACATCTGTTGTGTAAATACTCACCTCCGAAGACGACGAGAGACGACGAGGACATTATGCAGAGAAAGAGAGAGAGAGACAGAAAGAGAGAGAGAGAGAGAGAAAGGAGAGGGGGAATCTTGTGATTTTTCTTCTTCCTCTGAGCTCGGGCAAACAAAGAAATTAAAATAATTCTGCTCGAGACAATGAAGTGGTTTCTAAACCTTCTAACTCAACACGTGCATTTCTAATTCAGTGTTTGTTGATTTCCAGCAGGTTTTTTAATTAAAGGGATTTGGCCCCACGTGGAGTACAGGCCTTGAGTAAATGTAAGCCTTGATAGGTGTAAAATGTGTGAATAGTGAAAACACACATAACAAAATGCATCCACCCCCCCTCCCCCGGAAATCTGTCCCAACCCGACACTATGCCCTAGCTAGGAGTTGTTATGGGAATGGGAATGGGCCTGTGTGTGTGTGTGTGTGTGTGTGTGTGTGTGTGTGTGTGTGTGTGTGTGTGTGTATGCCTGCTCTGGTGTGGTGTGTGTGGTGTATGTGTGTGTGTGTGTGTAAAGATGTGATAAGTTCAACACTGTGGTGGTGTCGTCGTTTGAAATCTGTTTCTCTCAGGATTAAGTTGAATTTACCCAACAGTATTTTGGGACTGAAATGTTTTGTAAGTCGATAATTACAATAATACAGTTTATCTCAGGATCACAGCTCAGTGTAATCAGATTTGACCAGTTGGAGGGTTTTATAAACTGAAATCTGGTGTTTTTATAGGTAGATATGACTAGTTTAATGGTTTTATAAACTGAAATCTGTTGTTTTTATAGGTAGATATGACTAGTTTAATGGTTTTATAAACTGAAATCGGGTGTTTTTATAGGTAGATATGACTAGTTTAATGGTTTTATAAACTGAAATCGGGTGTTTTTATATATAGATATGACTAGTTTAATGGTTTTATAAACTGAAATCGGGTGTTTTTATAGGTAGATATGACTAGTTTACAGTTTCCTCAGTCCCCGTACGGTGGGATCAAAATCGATTTCACCAAACACTTGTATCCACTGAAATGGTCCTAAAGCTGTTGGTAGGTAGGTAGAAGTGTTGTTGACAGTTCCCTCGGTATTCTGTCAGTATATCACACTCACAGTGACCAGACTACCACCTGATACCATGCTGCCCTGAACAGCTGGGTGTTTAACGTGGACCCTTTGTTAAGTGTACTTCCTGCTAACACCCCCCCAGGGAAACATTCTGTTCCACATCCACTGGGGGGGTATCCCAGCTGGGCTTCATTAGGGTCCTCCAGGGTCCTCTCTCCGGAGACCTGCTCTGCCCTGCCCTGCTCTGCCCTGCCAGCCAGCTGGGGCTGTGGATGGATGGATGGTGTATATTAGCTAGCTAGATAACTAGCTCTGTGGATGGATGGATGGTGTATATTAGCTAGCTAGATAACTAGCTCTGGGGCTGTGGATGGATGGTGTATATTAGCTAGCTAGATAACTAGTTCTGGGGCTATGAATGGATGGATGGTACCCTCCAGGAGGCCAGGCGGCCCACAGCCTGATGTAGTTGCATCTCTCCTCCCCCCTCGTCTCCCCAGCGCCTCGTTCCTTTGGCTGTAACTGACAGATGAGTTAAGGAGCAGTAGCAGCAGGATCTCTGGGCTGCTTACCAGTTAGGAGGAGTGGAGCGCTGGCCTTGTCTGTCGGGCCTCTGTCTCTTTCTCTACTGCTGGGGTCATTATTTACCTAGACCCCACTCGGGCCTTCTATCCTTCTCTCTCTCTTTCCCTCTCCCCCTCCCTCATTCTCTCCCTCCCTCCACCCTCTCTCTCTCCCCACACTCTCTCTCTCCCCACTCTCTCTCGATCTCCCCCAATCTCTCTCTCTCTCTCATTTATTCAGCCATTCATTTAATTAGCTATTAATATATTTATTCAGCCATTCAACCATTCATTAATTTATTCAGACATTCATTAATTTATTCAGCCTTTCATTCATTATTCAGCCATTTATTCAGCCATTCATTCATTTATTCATTCATTAAATCATTTATTCATTAATTCATTAATTTATTCAGCCATTCATTCATTTATTCATTCATTAAATCATTTATTCATTCATTAAATCATTTAGTCATTAATTAATTCATTTATTCAGCCATTCATTCATTTATTCAGCCGTTCATTCATTTGTTGTCAGATTCACTCATACATAGCAGCAGTGAAAGGGTTATTGTTTCCTCTCTTGACCGTGTTGTTTTAAACATGGGTATTTTAAAGCCGTTTCCTGTAAAAGGCCCGTCTCAGCATCACCATGGAAACGACCACATGTAACGCCGGTCCTCCAACAAATGAACTTTGATTGCAGGTCCAGGCAAGTAGATGTTACATGACGACACAGACATCTGTGTTGGGGGTATTCACTCTGATTCACTCTGATTTACTCTGATTCACTTATTCACTCTGATTCACTCTGATTCACTTATTCACTCTGATTTACTCTGATTCACTCTGATTCACTCTGATTCACTTATTCACTCTGATTCACTCTGATTTACTCTGATTCACTTATTCACACTGATTCACTCTGATTCACTTATTCACTCTGATTCACTGATTCACTCTGATTTACTCTGATTCACTTATTCACTCTGATTCACTGATTCACTGATTCACTCGTATTCTCTGATTCACTTTGATTCACTCTGATTCTCTGATTCACTTTGATTCACTCTGATTCACAGTGGTGGTGTAGAGCTGAGCTCACCACAGAGTAGCTCTCTCTAGCTCTCTTCCCTCTCTCTCTCTAGCTCCCTTCCCCCTCTCTCTCTAGCTCTCTTCCCCCTCTCTATTCCCCCTCTCTCTTCCCTCTCTCTCTCTCTAGCTCTCTACCCCCTCTATCGCTCTAGCTCACTTCCCCCTCTCTCTCTAGCTCTCTTCCCCTCTCTCTTCCCCCTCTCTCTCTAGCTCTCTTCCCCCCCCCCCCCTCTCTCTCTCTCTCTCTCTCTCTAGCTCCCTTCCCCCTCTATCTATCTCTCTCTCTCTCTAGCTCTCTTCCCCCCCTATCTCGCTCTCTAGCTCTTTTCCCCCCCTCTCTCTCTCTAGCTCTCTTCCCCCCCTATCTCGCTCTCTAGCTCTCTTCCCCCCTCTCTCTCTCTAGCTCTCTTCCCCCCCTCTCTCTCTCTAGCTCTCTTCCCCCCCTCTCGCTCTCTCTAGCTCTCTCCCCCCCACCCCTCTCTCTAGCTCTCTTCACCCCCCCTCTCTCTAGCTCTCTTCCCCCCCCTATCTCACTCTCTAGCTCTCTTCCCCCCCTCTCTCTCTCTAACTCTCTCCCCCCCCTCTCTCTCTAACTCTCTTCCCCCCCCTCTCTCTAGCTCCCTTCCCCCTTTATCTATCTCTCTCTCTCTCTCTAGCTCTCTTCCCCCCCTATCTCGCTCTCTAGCTCTCCCCCCCCTCTCTCTCTAGCTCTCTTCCCCCCCTCTCTCTCTCTCTCTAGCTCTCTTCCCCCCCCTCTCTCTCTCTCTCTAGCTCTCTTCCCCCCCCTCTCTCTCTTTAGCTCTCTTCCCCCCCTCTCTCTTCCCCCTCTCTCTCTAGCTCTCTTCCCCTATCTCTCTCTCTAGCTCTATTCCCCCTCTCTCTCTCTCTAGCTCTCTTTCCCCTCTCTCTCTCTAGCTCTCTTCCCCCTCTCTCTCTCTCTAGCTCTCTTCCCCCTCTCTCTCTCTCTAGCTCTCTTCCCCCTCTCTATCTCTCTCTCTAGCTCTCTTCCCCCCCTCTCTCTCTAGCTCTCTTCCCCCTCTCTCTCTCTAGCTCTGTTCCCCCATCTCTCTCTCTAGCTCTCTTCCCCCATCTCTCTCTCTAGCTCTCTTCCCCCATCTCTCTCTCTAGCTCTCTTCCCCCATCTCTCTCTCTAGCTCTCTTCCCCCTCTCTCTCTAGCTCTCTTCCCCCTCTCTCTCTTCCGCCATCTCTCTCTCTAGCTCTCTTCCCTCTCTCTCTCTAGCTCTCTTCCCCCTCTCTCTCTTCCCCCTCTCTCTCTCTAGCTCTATTCCCCCTCTCTCTCTCTAGCTCTCTTCCCCCCCTCTCTCTCTCTCTCTGTATGAGATAGAAAAGGCATAACCAGTGGGAGTGCAAGAAATGGCCACTAATAGCATCTGAACTAGCGATGCATTCTGGAAGCTTCCGAGCTGGCCGACATATTTCCAAAGACCTCAGCAATCAGCCTGACAAGCTAACAATGCATCAAAGACACACAAAAAATGCCGTGGTCGACAGACAGACAAACAGACAGGAGGAACCTTTTTGTGTGATTCCAGACATGTAGCCAGATCCAATTCTGTCATGTCTCTCTCTCGCTCTCTATCCCCCTCCTCTATATCTCTCTCTCTCTCTCTCTCTCTCTCTCTCTCTCTCTCTCTCTCTCTCTCTCTGTCTCTCTCTCGCTCTCTTTCCCCCTCTCTCTCTCTCGCCCCCCCTCTCTCTCTCTCGCACTCTCCCTCTCTCGCTCGCTCGCCCCCCCCCTCTCGCTCTCTCCCTCTCTCCCCCTATCTCTCTCTCCCCCTCTCTCTCTCTCTCTCTCTATTTCACTCTCCCGCTCTCTCTCTCCCCCTCTCCCCTCTCTCTCCCCCCCCCTCTCCCCCTCTCCCCTCTCTCTCTCTCGCTCTCTCTCCCCCTCTCTCCCCATCTCTCCCCTTCTCCCTTCTCTCTCTCTCTCCCTCTCTCTCTCTCTCTCTCTCTCTCTCTCCCCCGTCTTTCTATCTCTCTCTATCTCTCTCTCTCTTTCACTCTCCCCCTCTCTCTCTCCCCCTCTCTCTCTCTCTCTCTCTCTCTCTCCCCCATCTCTCTCTCCCTCTCTCTCTCTCCCCCCTCTCTCTCCCCTCCCCTCTCTCTCTCTCTAGGATGTCAGCCCTTCATTCATTCAGCCTCTTCTCATTTGTCACTGTATTGATGACTTCAACAGACAGGGACACACTCACTTCAACAGACAGGAACACAGACGAGACAGGAACACACTCACTTCATCAGACAGGAACACACTCACTTCAACAGACAGGAACACACTGACTTCAACAGACAGGAACACACTCACTTCAACAGACAGGAACACACTCACTGTCGTATCTCAGTATCTTATTCCAGGAACACACTCACTGTCGTATCTCAGTATCTTATTCCAGGAACTATTTATTTCACTGTCGTATCTCAGTATCTTATTCCAGGAACCATTTAGTTCACTGTCGTATCGCAGTATCTTATTCCAGGAACTATTTCACTATCGTATCTTATTCCAGGAACTATTTATTTCACTGTCATATCTCCGTAACTTATTCCAGGAACCATTTATTTCACTGTTGTATCTCAGTAACTTATTCCAGGAACCATTTAGTTCACTGTCGAATCTCAGTAACTTATTCCAGGAACCATTTAGTTCACTGTCGTATCTCAGTATCTTATTCCAGGAACCATTTATTTCACTGTCGAATCTCAATATCTTATTCCAGGAACTATTTCACCGTCGTATCTCAGTAACTTATTCCAGGAACCATTTAGTTCACTGTCGTATCTCAGTATCTTATTCCAGGAACCATTTATTTCACTGTCGAATCTCAGTAACTTATTCCAGGAACCATTGTCACTTAGTTATTCATTAAATCGGATGAGTCTGTCTAGGACATACAGTAGTACACCACAGCACCTTCTGAAAATATTCAGACCACTTGACTTTTTCTACATTTTGGTATGTTACAGCCTTATTCTAAAGTGGATTAAATTGTTTTTTCCCCCTCATCAATCTACACACAATATCCCATAATGCCGAAGAATGATTACATAGAAGATTGTTGTGTTTAGTCCCTCTGTAAGCCAGACGAAACGGTTGTGGGGTTCAGTCCCTCTGTAAGCCAGACGGAATGGTTGTGGGGTTCAGTCCCTCTGTAAGCCAGACGGAACGGTTTTGGGGTTCAGTCCCTCTGTAAGCCAGACGGAATGTGTTGGGGTTCAGTCCCTCTGTAAGCCAGACGGAACGATTTTGGGGTTCAGTCCCTCTGTATGCCAGACGGAATGGTTGTGGGGTTCAGTCCCTCTGTAAGCCAGACGGAACGGTTGTGGGGTTCAGTCCCTCTGTAAGCCAGATGGAACGGTTGTGGGGTTCAGTCCCTCTGTAAGCCAGACGGAACGGTTTTGGGGTTCAGTCCCTCTGTAAGCCAGACGGAATGGTTGTGGGGTTCAGTCCCTCTGTAAGCCAGACGGAACGGTTGTGGGGTTCAGTCCCTCTGTAAGCCAGACGGAACGGTTGTGGGGTTCAGTCCCTCTGTGAGCCAGACGGAACAGTTGTGGGGTTCAGTCCCTCTGTGAGCCAGACGGAACGGTTGTGGGGTTCAGTCTCTCTGTGACAACCAATCTGACTACAATACAAACCCACAGACAGACAGACATCCCATCTGACTACAATACAAACCCACAGACAGACAGACATCCCATCTGACTACAATACAAACCCACAGACAGACAGACAGACATCCCATCTGACTACAATACAAACCCACAGACTCAACCTGAACACAACTAATCTTACTACTTTACAAACCCACAGACAGACAGACAGACAGACAGACAGACAGACAGACAGACAGACAGACAACAATACAAACCCACAGACAGACAGACAGACAGACAGACAGACAGACAGACAGACAGACAGACAGACAGACAGACAGACAACAATACAAACCCACAGACAGACAGACAGACAGACAGACAGACAGACAGACAACAATACAAACCCACAGACAGACAGACCGACAGACCGACAGACCGACAGACCGACAGACAGACAGACAGACAGACAGACAGAGAGACAACAATACAAACCCACAGACAGACAGACAGACAGACAGACAGACAGACAACAATACAAACCCACAGACAGACAGAACCTCTTGAATATGAACGACTCTGGGCCGAGCAGACGTCAGTAGGCCGGGGGGGGGGGGGGGGTCCACTTCATGTGTTTAGAGATGGACTTCTGTCAATAAGTGCACATTGATCCACGTTAGATGGCTGGAGGAGATGGTAATGATGCCGCAGGAGGAGACTCCAACCCACAACAGCAGGAAGAGGAATTACGATCAGGAGAGGGAAGAAGAACGTAAAAAAAAATAGTCTTGGAGAGTGCTGATCTAGGATCAGGGGCCGAGTGTACCAGGGGTGAAGTGCTGATCTAGGATCAGGGGCCGAGTGTACCAGGGGTGAAGTGCTGATCTAGGATCAGGGGCCGAGTGTATCAGGGGTGAAGTGCTGATCTAGGATCAGGGGCCGAGTGTACCAGGCGTCTCGGTGTAGGAGTGAAGTGCTGATCTAGGATCAGGGGCCGAGCGTATCAGGGGTGAAGTGCTGATCTAGGATCAGGGGCCGAGTGTACCAGGCATCTCGGTGTAGGAGTGAAGTGCTGATCTAGGATCAGGGGCCGAGCGTATCAGGGGTGAAGTGCTGATCTAGGATCAGGGGCCGAGTGTACCAGGCGTCTTGGTGTAGGAGTGAAGTGCTGATCTAGGATCAGGGGCCGAGCGTATCAGGGGTGAAGTGCTGATCTAGGATCAGGGGCCGAGTGTACCAGGCGTCTCGGTGTAGGAGTGAAGTGCTGATCTAGGATCAGGGGCCGAGCGTATCAGGCGTCTCGGTGTAGGAGTGAAGTGCTGATCTAGGATCAGGGGCCGAGCGTATCAGGGGTGAAGTGCTGATCTAGGATCAGGGGCCGAGTGTACCAGGCGTCTCGGTGTAGGAGTGAAGTGCTGATCTAGGATCAGGGGCCGAGCGTATCAGGGGTGAAGTGCTGATCTAGGATCAGGGGCCGAGTGTATCAAGCGTCTCGGTGTAGGAGTGAAGTGCTGATCTAGGATCAGGGGCCGAGCGTATCAGGGGTGAAGTGCTGATCTAGGATCAGGGGCCGAGTGTATCAAGCGTCTCGGTGTAGGTGTGAAGTGCTGATCTAGGATCAGGGGCCGAGCGTATCAGGCGTCTTGGTGTAGGGGTGAAGTGCTGATCTAGGATCAGGGGCCGAGCGTATCAGGCGTCTTGGTGTAGGGGTGAAGTGCTGATCTAGGATCAGGGGCCGAGCGTATCCGGCGTCTTGGTGTAGGAGTGAAGTGCTGATCTAGGATCAGGGGCCGAGCGTATCAGGCGTCTTGGTGTAGGAGTGAAGTGCTGATCTAGAATCAGGGGCCGAGCGTATCAGGCGTCTTGGTGTAGGGGTGAAGTGCTGATCTAGGATCAGGGGCCGAGCGTATCAGGCGTCTTGGTGTAGGGGTGAAGTGCTGATCTAGGATCAGGGGCCAAGTGTATCAGGCGTCTTGGTGTAGGAGTGTAAGTGCTGATCTGGGATCAGGGGCCGAGTGTATCAAGCGTCTCTGTGTTTGAGTGAAGTGCTGATCTAGGATCAGATCCTATCCATATGACCTCATGTATTATGACCTTAAAGCTCTTATTTTTATTTTATTTAACTAGGCAAGTCAGTTAAGAACAAATTCTTATTTTCAATGACGGCCTACCTCTCTCTGTTCTGTTGTGGCGGCTCCACTATTCCACCTCTCTCTGTTCTGTTGTGGCTCCACTATTCCACCTCTCTCTGTTCTGTTGTGGCGGCTCCACTATTCCACCTCTCTCTGTTCTGTTGTTGCTCCACTATTCCACCTCTCTCTGTTCTGTTGTGGCGGCTCCACTATTCCACCTCTCTCTGTTCTGTTGTGGCGGCTCCACTATTCCACCTCTCTCTCTTCTGTTGTTGCGGCTCCACTATCCCACCTCTCTCTGTTCTGTTGTGGGGGCTCCACTATTCCACCTCTCTCTGTTCTGTTGTGGTGGCTCCACTATTCCACCTCTCTCTGTTCTGTTGTGGCGGCTCCACTATTCCACCTCTCTCTGTTCTGTTGTGGCGGCTCCACTATTCCACCTCTCTCTGTTCTGTTGTGGCGGCTTGACTATTCCACCTGTCTCTGTTCTGTTGTGGTGGTTCCACTATTCCACCTCTCTCTGTTCTGTTGTGGTGGTTCCACTATTCCACCTCTCTCTGTTCTGTTGTGGCAGCTCCACTATTCCACCTCTCTCTGTTCTGTTGTGGCAGCTCCACTATTCCACCTCTCTCTGTTCTGTTGTTGCGGCTCCACTATTCCACCTCTCTCTGTTCTGTTGTGGCAGCTCCACTATTCCACCTCTCTCTGTTCTGTTGTGGTGGCTCCACCGTCTTCAGCGTGAGGTAGCCTTGAAGTTGGTTTGTACCTGTGAATCAGAGATCAATAAAAGCAGAATATATACAAGCCAGGATCAATGAACCAGTCCTCTGCAGAGGTTCTCATTCCATCACGGACCCGGACAATAATCAATTGTCATTGAAGGCTGCTAATAAGGGTCCTGTTGCAGGAATTATCCCACAGAGAAGATCCGCATAGCAACAGTGGACAGACATCACAGGCCAATGTTGATTTTCAACACACTTGCGTCACACACACTGTAGTTAGTTACATTTACGTTTCCTTGACACGTTGTTCTAATATGTCTTTAGGTTCTGGTTCATCTTTCCCTGATTCCATATTGCGATTTGTAAGCTGTGAATTTGAATGATCCGGGTTCAATTGGAGGTGTTTTATTGTGCTTTCATTCAGATATTGATTAGGTAAATAACCTTTTATCTCTCTTCCTCCTTCCCTCTCTTCCTCTACTCTCTCTTCCTCTCCCCTCTCTCTTCCTCTCCTCTCTCTTCCTCTCCTCTCTCTCTTCCTCTCCTCTCTCTTCGTCTCCTCTCTCTCCCTCTCCTCTCTTCCTCTACTCTCTCTTCCTCTCCCCTCTCTCTTCCTCTCCTCTCTCTTCCTCTCCTCTCTCTCTTCCTCTCCTCTCTCTTCGTCTCCTCTCTCTTCCTCTCCTCTCTCTTCCTCTCCTCTCTCTTCCTCTCCTCCCTCTCTTCCTCTCCTCCCTCTTCCACTCTTCCATCTCTTCCTCTCTTCCCTCTCTTCCTCTCCTCTCTCTCCCTCTCCTCTCTTCCTCTCCTCTCTCTTCCTCTCCTCTCTCTCTTCCTCTCCTCTCTCTTCCTCTCATCTCGCTATTCCTCTCCTCTCTCTCTTCCTCTCCTCTCTTCCTCCCTCCCTCTCCTCTCTCTTCCTCTCCTCTTCCTCTCCTCTCTCTTCCTTTCCTCTCTCTCAGGGTTCCTGGTATCACCATCGCAACGGACATCATTTGTGGTTTCCCAGGGGAGACGGATGCTGACTTCCAGGAGACATGTGACCTGGTGAAGGAGTATCGCTTCCCCAGCCTCTTCATCAACCAGTTCTACCCCCGGCCTGGCACCCCCGCCGCCAAGATGAACCAGGTCCCCGCCCAAGTGGTCAGTCACAATCCCTGATTTATTAAGTTGATTTCCAGTGTGTATGATCACACCACATGTTGTACCACATCACACCTGTTTGATCACACCTGTTTACATTTGATCACATGTTGTACCAGAGTGTGATTCTTCTTCTTGTTTGGAGGCAGTAGAGTTTAACATTGACCAGAGTGTTGAGGCAGTAGAGTTTAACATGGACCAGAGTGTTTGGAGGCAGTAGAGTTTAACATGGACCAGAGTGTGGAGGCAGTAGAGTTTAACGTGGACCAGAGTGTTGAGGCAGTAGAGTTTAACATGGACCAGAGTGTTTGGAGGCAGTAGAGTTTAACATGGACCAGAGTGTGGAGGCAGTAGAGTTTAACATGGACCAGAGTGTTGAGGCAGTAGAGTTTAACATGGACCAGAGTGTTGAGGCAGTAGAGTTTAACATGGACCAGAGTGTTGAGGCAGTAGAGTTTAACATGGACCAGAGTGTTGAGGCAGTAGAGTTTAACGTGGACCAGAGTGTTGAGGCAGTAGAGTTTAACATGGACCAGAGTGTTGAGGCAGTAGAGTTTAACATGGACCAGAGTGTTGAGGCAGTAGAGTTTAACATGGACCAGAGTGTTGAGGCAGTAGAGTTTAACGTGGACCAGAGTGTTGAGGCAGTAGAGTTTAACATGGACCAGAGTGTTGAGGCAGTAGAGTTTAACATGGACCAGAGTGTTGAGGCAGTAGAGTTTAACGTGGACCAGAGTGTTGAGGCAGTAGAGTTTAACATGGACCAGAGTGTTGAGGCAGTAGAGTTTAACATGGACCAGAGTGTTTGGAGGCAGTAGAGTTTAACATGGACCAGAGTGTTGAGGCAGTAGAGTTTAACATGGACCAGAGTGTTGAGGCAGTAGAGTTTAACATGGACCAGAGTGTTTGGAGGCAGTAGAGTTTAACATGGACCAGAGTGTTGAGGCAGTAGAGTTTAACATGGACCAGAGTGTTTGGAGGCAGTAGAGTTTAACATGGACCAGAGTGTTGAGGCAGTAGAGTTTAACATGGACCAGAGTGTTGAGGCAGTAGAGTTTAACATGGACCAGAGTGTTGAGGCAATAGAGTTTAACGTGGACCAGAGTGTTGAGGCAGTAGAGTTTAACATGGACCAGAGTGTTGAGGCAGTAGAGTTTAACATGGACCAGAGTGTTGAGGCAGTAGAGTTTAACGTGGACCAGAGTGTTGAGGCAGTAGAGTTTAACATGGACCAGAGTGTTGAGGCAGTAGAGTTTAACATGGACCAGAGTGTTTGGAGGCAGTAGAGTTTAACATGGACCAGAGTGTGGAGGCAGTAGAGTTTAACATGGACCAGAGTGTTGAGGCAGTAGAGTTTAACATGGACCAGAGTGTTGAGGCAGTAGAGTTTAATATGGACCAGAGTGTTGAGGCAGTAGAGTTTAACATGGACCAGAGTGTTGAGGCAGTAGAGTTTCAGTACTGTAGTATGAGATGAGCAGGGCTGAGTGAAACAGGGTTCTAACAGGGAAGCGGTATGTTTTTGGGGGGGGTGTCAGTTAGAGAAAAGACCAGGCACAGAATCACTCAGTTTAGGACGTAGTGATTCAGGGTGTAAGAGAGTGTGTGATTCGGTGCAGTCCGACTGCATTGTGGTCCATGTTTAAAAACACACACTGGGACACTGGCAGACGTGTGAAGGCCCCCGTCTGGATCAAGGCCTACACATCAGGCCTCACTCAACACCAGTGGATGAGTCCCAAATGTCCCTATTATGCCCTAGTATAGTGCACTACCCTATGGGCCCTGATCAGACTAAACCAGACTAAACTAGACTAAACTTGACTAAACCAGACTAAACCAGACTAAACTCAGACTAAACTCAGACTAAACTCAGACTAAACTCAGACTAAACTCAGACTAAACCAGACTCAACCAGACTAAATGCAGCCACCAGTATTATCCTAAGTACTATATTGACACGAGGTATTAGGCTGTGTTGTTGCCTGGATGTTTTCGATGACGATGGGCTTGATTCACCCAGCTGTCAGACCTAAGATGTTTTTACATGTGTTGTTTTAGTATGTCTGATTCTGAATTATAAAAAAATATATTTTTGTAATTTGTGTCTCTTATCAAGGAGTAAAAACCGGAATAAAATGTCCCCCCTCTCGTCATCTGAACATAAAAACCTGCTCCAATTATGTCAAGAAATATTATACATCCTGGAGTGTTTTATACCACACTGGATTAACACAATCAAAGACACTGGAGTTGAGCTCTCTCTTAATATATCCCTGTGTGTGTGTGTGTGTGTGTGTGTGTGTGTGTGTGTGTGTGTGTGTGTGTGTGTGTGTGTGTGTGTGTGTGTGTGTCTGTCTGTCTGTGTGTGTGTGTGTGTGCGGATGCGGCTGTGTGTGTGTGTGTGTGTGAGAAATCTCTCTCTCTCAGCATTAATGGTAATTCATACAGATCTGTTTGTGAACTGAGCCAGGCGTTTCTCTCAGACTGATTTCTACCAGCATGGGGTAATTCAGCTGTCGTACTAAGTCAGTCAGACGGCCGGTTAATTTCAACAAGACATTTTCTCGTATCTCATATTTTTTACATGTCTTCAAGTACAGCATGTTGTTGTTGTTGTCTGTTTTATATCTTTAAATCCATCAGGAGAAAATAGAATCTTGGCTTTTTTATGTTTTGTGTTTTATTTCCGTCATTCATTATTGACAATGAAAACGTGTATCTTGAGGAGGTTTCCACTTCCTGTTCAATAGTACAATCATAGTACAATCATCTGTGGTTTAACCAGGACTAGATCATCTGTGGTTCAACCAGGACTAGATCATCTGTGGTTCAACCAGGACTAGATCATCTGTGGTTTAACCAGGGCTAGGTCATCTGTGGTTTGGGTAGGGATGGGGCTGGGTAGGGATGGGGCTGGGTAGGGATGGGGCTGGTAGGGATGGGGCTGGGCTGGGTAGGGATGGGGCTGGATAGGGATGGGGCTGGGTAGGGATGGGGCTGGGTAGGGATTTGGCTGGGCTGGGTAGGGATGGGGCTGGGCTGGGTTGGGTAGGGCTGGGTAGGGATGGGGCTGGGTAGGGATGGGGCTGGGTAGGGAGGGGCTGGGCAGGGAGGGGCTGGGCTGGGTAGGGATGGGGCTGGGTAGGGATGGGACTGGGTAGGGATGGGGCTGGGTAGGGATGGGGCTGGGTAGGGATGGGACTGGGTAGGGATGGGGCTGGGTAGGGATGGGGCTGGGTAGGGATGGGGCTGGGTAGGGATGGGGCTGGTAGGGATGGGGCTGGTAGGGATGGGGCTGGGCTGGGTAGGGATGGGGCTGGGCTGGGTAGGGATGGGGCTGGGTAGGGATGAGGCTGGGCTGGGTAGGGATAGGGCTGGGTAGGGATGGGGCAGGGCTGGGTAGGGATGGGGCTGGGTAGGGATTTGGCTGGGCTGGGTAGGGATGGTGCTGGGCTGGGTAGGGATGGGGCTGGGTAGGGAGGGGCTGGGTAGGGAGGGGCTGGGTAGGGATGGGGCTGGGTAGGGATGGGACTGGGTAGGGATGGGCCTGGGTAGGGATGGGGCTGGGTAGGGATGGGGGTGGACTGGGTAGGGATGGGACTGGGTAGGGATGGGGCTGGGTAGGGATGGGGCTGGGCTGGGTAGGGATGGGGCTGGACTGGGCAGGGTAGGGATGGGTCTGGACTGGGCTGGGTAGGGATGAGGCTGGACTGGGAGGGTAGGGATGGGGCTGGGTAGGGATGGGACTGGGTAGGGATGGGGCTGGGTAGGGATGGGGCTGGACTGGGCTGGGTGGGATGGGGCTGGGTAGGGCTGGGGCTGGGTAGGGATGAGGCTGGACTGGGAGGGTAGGGATGGGGCTGGGTAGGGACGGGACTGGGTAGGGATGGGGCTGGGTAGGGATGGGGCTGGGCTGGTAGGGATGGGGCTGGGCTGGGTAGGGATGGGGCTGGGCTGGGTAGGGATGGGGCTGGACTGTTTTCTCTGGCCATCTGGAGGATGTTATTTATGTGTGGCCCAGCGGTAGAGTTGACACTGCTGTCTGGCTGAGCTGACTGATGCTGCTGTGGTGAGGAGAGAGAGACTACAGACTACGGCACCAGGTGTGTCAGTCAGCCATAGGAGACTTCAGACAGGACCCCTACAAAGAGGAATGTTCCCTCTTTATTTATCTTTCTCTCCACTCTCTCTCTCTCTCTCTCTCTCTCTCTCTCTCTGTCTGTCTGTCTGTCTGTCTGTCTGTCTGTCTGTCTGTCTGTCTGTCTCTCTCGCTCTCTCTCTTTCTCACTATTTCTCAATCTCTCTCTCTCTGTCTGTGTCTCTCGCTCTCTCTCTCTTTATCTCTCTCAATCTCTCACCCCCTCTCTCTCTCTCTCTCTCTCTCTCTCTCTCTGTTGTTGTCTCTGTCTCTCTCTCTTTCTCACTCTCAATCTCTCCCCCTCTCTCTCTCTTTCTCACTCAATCTCTCACCCTCTCTCTCTCTCTCTCTCCCTAAAAACACCTTCAGTTTCCTACAAGGCATAGCAACAACAACAGTTCTGCCTTTTCCTTCCTGCACGCTGTTTCTTCCCATGGTCAATAATACCTTTGAGTTTAACTGTATTGGCATTACACAGTTTGTAAAATATGAGAATCATCTTGCTACGTCTTCCTCACCACTGAGAACTACTCGTGTTATTTTTGTGGATCAAACATCATTAGTTTATAGACCATCTGGTTTTCCAGCCTCTCCTCAGAGACCCCCAGCCGTTCCACGCAGTCTGTTCTAGAACTGACACACCTGATTCTACTGGTCTACTAATCATCAAGCCACTTGATTGGTGAATCAGGTCAGCTAGTTCAGGGTGACTAATCATCAAGCCACCTGATTGGCTAGTAGGTCAGCTAGTTCAGGGTGACTAATCATCAAGCCCCTGATTGGTGAATCAGGTCAGATAGTTCAGGGTTACTAATCATCAAGCCACCTGATTGGTGAATCAGGTCAGCTCGTTCAGGGTAACTAATCATCAAGCCCCCGATTGGTGAATCAGGTCAGATAGTTCAGGGTTACTAATCATCAAGCCACCTGATTGGTGAATCCTGCCAGATAGTTCAGGGTTACTAATCATCAAGCCACCTGATTGGTGAATCAGGTCAGATAGTTCAGGGTTACTAATCATCAAGCCACCTGATTGGTGAATCCTGCCAGATAGTTCAGGGCTACAACAACATGGTAAAACAGCTGGGGATCCCAGAGGCGAGGTTTGAAAACCACTGTCATGCCCCCCCCCCCCCCCCATGTCATCTGATACATTCAGCCCTTACCAGAGGTCCCTGAATCAGTGGTCTGAACGACTGTTTGTCTCCAAGGCTTGTTTTCTCTGTATTCTGTCTTGGTCTGCTAGGGTAGGTCTCAGGATTCTGTCTTGGTCTGCTAGGGTAGGTCTCAGAATTCTGTCTTGGTCTGCTAGGGTAGGTCTCTGTCTTGGTCTTCAAGGGTAGGTCTCAGTATTCTGTCTTGGTCTGCTAGGGTAGGTTTCTGTCTTGGTCTGCTAGGGTAGGTCTCTGTCTTGGTCTGCTAGGGTAGGTCTCTGTCTTGGTCTGCTAGGGTAGGTCTCTGTCTTGGTCTGCTAGGGTAGGTCTCTGTCTTGGTCTGCTAGGGTAGGTCTCAGTAGTGTGTCTTGGTCTGCTAGGGTAGGTCTCTGTCTTGGTCTGCTAGGGTAGGTCTCAGTAGTCTGTCTTGGTCTGCTAGGGTAGGTCTCAGTAGTCTGTCTTGGTCTGCTAGGGTAGGTCTCAGTAGTGTGTCTTGGTCTGCTGGGGTAGGTCTCTGTCTTGTTCTGCTAGGGTAGGTCTCAGTAGTCTGTCTTGGTCTGCTAGGGTAGGTCTCAGTAGTCTGTCTTGGTCTGCTAGGGTAGGTCTATTATAGGGCCATGAAGTTGTCATCACCAGCAGCACATAGAGACATTCCCTAACCCTTCCATCTATCTCTCTGGGTGAGGTAGGGGAAAGCATTTGACACCGGGGCTATGGGTCCCCAAACCCATAGTAGGGATAGGGATGTAGTAACTGGGGATGTAGTAACTGGGGATGTAGTAACTTCACTACGAGTATGTGCTCGTAGTGAAGTTACTACTATGAACATGTGGCCCACAGAATAGAATAAACTCAATCAAATCTAACTTACTCTCCCCCGTCAACACAAAGCCAGGTAACTTATAAGCAAAAGCATTCAGCGTACACAGAATAGGATAGGATCTATCTTTACGTTCCCCCGTGAACACAAAGAGCAAGCTGTGGCTGACGGCAGTGGTAGGACAGAATGGGATGTTTCGAAGGACAAGGCTAAGTCTTAAACTACAGCATTCCTCTGTCCATACCTCTCCGAACTGATTGGAGATCCTTCCACATTCCTGCCTCGTTGTTACCTTCAGGAAAGCGCCAAATGCCCACGTTTCACAGTATGTACCTCAAAAGCACTTACCTTCACCTCGTAAAACCCTGTCAATGGTTAGACACAGGCCTTTCAATACACACATTCCCCTTCCACTGCTGTCTTATAGAACCAAGGTGCTCAGAGCTCCAGGGCCGAGTCAGGCTGTCAGAGCTCCAGGGCCCGAGTCAGGCTGTCAGAGCTCCAGGGCCCGAGTCAGGCGGTCAGAGCTCCAGGGCCCGAGTCAGGCTGTCAGAGCTCCAGGGCCCGAGTCAGGCGGTCAGAGCTCCAGGGCCCGAGTCAGGCGGTCAGAGCTCCAGGGCCCGAGTCAGGCTGTCAGAGCTCCAGGGCCGAGTCAGGTGGTCAGAGCTCCAGGGCCCGAGTCAGGTGGTCAGAGCTCCAGGGCCCGAGTCAGGCGGTCAGAGCTCCAGGGCCCGAGTCAGGCGGTCAGAGCTCCAGGGCCCGAGTCAGGCGGTCAGAGCTCCAGGGCCCGAGTCAGGTGGTCAGAGCTCCAGGGCCCGAGTCAGGCGGTTAGAGCTCCAGGGCCGAGTCAGGCGGTCAGAGCTCCAGGGCCCGAGTCAGTCGGTCAGTGCTCCAGGGCCCGAGTCAGGCGGTTAGAGCTCCAGGGCCCGAGTCAGGCTGTCAGAGCTCCAGGGCCCGAGTCAGGCGGTCAGAGCTCCAGGGCCCGAGTCAGGCTGTTAGAGCTCCAGGGCCCGAGTCAGGCTGTCAGCGCTCCAGGGCCCGAGTCAGGTGGTCAGAGCTCAGTGTAGGAAATTGTCCCATGTGGCTCAGTTGGTAGAGCATGGCGCTTGCAACACCAGGGTTGTGGGTTCGTTTCCCACAGGGGACCAGTATGAACATCAAATTCAATCAATAAAATGTATTTATAAAGCCCTTTTACATCTGCTGATATCTCAAAGTGCTGTACAGAATCCCAGCTTAAAACCCCAAACAGCAAGCATTGCAGATGTAGAAGCACGGTGGCTAGGAAAAACTCCCTAGAAAGGCCAAAACCTAGGAAGAAACCTAGAGCGGAACCAGGCTCTGAGGGGTGGCCAGTCCTCTTCTGGCTGTGCCTGGTGAGAGATTACAACAGTACATGACCAAGATGTTCAAACGTTCATAGATGACCAGCACGGTCAAATAATAATAATCACAGTGGTTGTAGAGGGTGCAGCAGGTCAGCATCTCAGGAGTAAATATCAGTTAGCTTTTCATAGCCAATCATTCACAGTTAGAGACGACAGGTGCGGTAGAGAGAGTTGAAAACAGAAGGTCTGGGACAGGTAGCACGTCCGGTGAACAGGTCAGGGTTCCATAGCCGCAGGCAGAACAGTTGAAACTGGAGCAGCAGCACGACCAGGTGGACTGGGGACAGCAAGGAGTCATCAGGCCAGATAGTCCTACGGCATGATCCTAGGGCTCTGAGAGAAGAGAAAGAGAGCGAGAAGTAGGAGGGAGCATACTTAAATTCACACAGGACAACAGAAATACTCCAGATATAACAGACTGACCCTAGCCCCCCCGACACACAAAGTATTGCAGCATAATTACCGGAAGCTGAGACAGGAGGGGTCGGGAGACACTGTGGCCCGTCCAACTATACCCCCGGACAGGGCCAACCAGGCAGGATTTAACCCCACCCTAAATACTTATTTTCCACCATAATTTGCAAATAAATTCATAAAAAATAATACAATGTGATTTTTTTTTTTCTCATTTTGTCTGTCATAGTTGAAGTGTACCTATGATGTAAATTACAGGCCTGGATGTCCTCAGTCCAGTTGTCTTCTCAGTAAGACATCAGTGACCTAATTTGAAGGTGGTGAGGACGTTTTATTGACGCGTTCTGGTGACTCGTTCCACGGCAGCTTTTTATTCAGGACGTCGATATGTTTGATTGATTTAGATTTAGCCTGTTGACGTGTTGCTGCTCTTTGGTGTCAAGGAAGTAGAAATGTGTGTCGTAGTTGTCCAAGTCATTTAAAAGTCCGAGATCTGACTGGTTCAAGCAGATGGATGGACATGTTCCTCTCCACGTCTCTTTGGTGGACAGACAGCATGTCTCCCAATGAGCAGCTGTCTGTCCGTTTGTCTGTTCGCGTAGAACTGCTGAAGGCATTTGAGCTGAGAGATTCACATCCGTGTTTGTTTCTGATGAACACCTCACTGCCTCGGGTCCAGGCCTTATTAGAGGACGATCCAAACTCTGTTGGACCTCCAGTGTCCCTCCATGTCCTCCCCTCCATGTCCTCCCCTCCATGTCCTCCCCTACGTACCTCCATGTCCTCCCCTCCATGTCCTCCCCTACCTCCCTCCATGTCCTCCCCTCCATGTCCTCCCCTCCATGTCCTCCCCTACCTCCCTCCATGTCCTCCCCTCCATGTCCTCCCCTACCTCCCTCCATGTCCTCCCCTCCATGTCCTCCCCTACCTCCCTCCATGTCCTCCCCTACCTCCCTCCATGTCCTCCCCTCCATGTCCTCCCCTACCTCCCTCCATGTCCTCCCCTACGTACCTCCATGTCCTCCCCTCCATGTCCTCCCCTACCTCCCTCCATGTCCTCCCCTCCATGTCCTCCCCTCCATGTCCTCCCCTACCTCCCTCCATGTCCTCCCCTCCATGTCCTCCCCTCCATGTCCTCCCCTACCTCCCTCCATGTCCTCCCCTCCATGTCCTCCCCTCCATGTCCTCCCCTACCTCCCTCCATGTCCTCCCCTCCATGTCCTCCCCTACCTCCCTCCATGTCCTCCCCTCCATGTCCTCCCCTACCTCCCTCCATGTCCTCCCCTACCTCCCTCCATGTCCTCCCCTCCATGTCCTCCCCTACCTCCCTCCATGTCCTCCCCTACGTACCTCCATGTCCTCCCCTCCATGTCCTCCCCTACCTCCCTCCATGTCCTCCCCTCCATGTCCTCCCCTCCATGTCCTCCCCTACCTCCCTCCATGTCCTCCCCTCCATGTCCTCCCCTCCATGTCCTCCCCTACCTCCCTCCATGTCCTCCCCTCCATGTCCTCCCCTACCTCCCTCCATGTCCTCCCCTACGTCCCTCCATGTCCTCCCTTCCATGTCCTCCCCTACATCCCTCCATGTCCTCCCCTACATCCCTCCATGTCCTCCCCTCCATGTCCTCCCCTACGCCCCTCCATGTCCTCCCCTACCTCCCTCCATGTCCTCCCCTCCATGTCCTCCCCTCCATGTCCTCCCCTACCTCCCTCCATGTCCTCCCCTCCATGTCCTCCCCTCCATGTCCTCCCCTACCTCCCTCCATGTCCTCCCCTCCATGTCCTCCCCTCCATGTCCTCCCCTACCTCCCTCCATGTCCTCCCCTCCATGTCCTCCCCTACCTCCCTCCATGTCCTCCCCTCCATGTCCTCCCCTACCTCCCTCCATGTCCTCCCCTACCTCCCTCCATGTCCTCCCCTCCATGTCCTCCCCTACCTCCCTCCATGTCCTCCCCTACGTACCTCCATGTCCTCCCCTCCATGTCCTCCCCTACCTCCCTCCATGTCCTCCCCTCCATGTCCTCCCCTCCATGTCCTCCCCTACCTCCCTCCATGTCCTCCCCTCCATGTCCTCCCCTCCATGTCCTCCCCTACCTCCCTCCATGTCCTCCCCTCCATGTCCTCCCCTACCTCCCTCCATGTCCTCCCCTACGTCCCTCCATGTCCTCCCTTCCATGTCCTCCCCTACATCCCTCCATGTCCTCCCCGACATCCCTCCATGTCCTCCCCTCCATGTCCTCCCCTACGTCCCTCCATGTCCTCCCCTACCTCCCTCCATGTCCTCCCCCCTGGTTTCAAATAAAGATAAGTGGTTTATTATTTGGCTCATCAAGATTATTTTCTGTCGTCCCTGACTCCGGAAGGGTCCGGAAGGGTCCGGGAGAGGAGAGAGACTGACTGCTTTGGGCTGTAACAGGAGCAGCAGCAATCTCAGCCCAGGCCTCAGCTCCTAATAGGCTGAAATAGTGAGGCTGTATCCAAAAGGGCTCCCTTTTCCCTTTCTAGTGTGTTACTTTCGACCAGGGTCCGTAAGGGTAGTGCACTACATAGGGAAATGGGATGCCATTTGGGATACAAGGTCAGCTTCGGGTTCATGGTGTTTGATCAAATTCCTGCTCCTTTTCAACCCAGAATGAAGATGTGATTTCAGGGTGGAAAGTAAAGAGATTCTTTATAAGGTAGCTGGTTATCTTCCTCTACCCGAGCCCGGCAACCTTCCTCCAGCCTCTCTCTCCTCCTCCTCCTCCTCCTCCTCCTCCAACTCTCGTCTCCCTCTCTCCCAAATCAGAAGGGCCAGAAGGCATACTTCACCATTGGAATAGGATCTACACAATTATATGTGTGTGTGTGTGTGTGTGTGTGTGGGGGGGGGGGGGTTATAGAGTGAATACTGCAGGGATCTCATTGGTGGTGTTAAGGAATAATAACCTCAGGTGCTCCTCTCTCCTTTCTCCTCTCTCCTTTCTCCTCTCCCCTCTCTCCTCTCCTCTACTCTCTCCTCTCCTCCTCAGCAAAATGATGAGGAGAGAGGAGAGGAGAGGATATGCAGGGTAGTGATGTAAGGGTAACGAGTGAGGGTGGAGAGAGATGGGGAGGGTGGAGAGAGATTGAGAGGGTGGAGGGAGATGGGGAGGGTGGAGGGAGATGGGGAGGGTGGAGAGAGATTGAGAGGGTGGAGGGAGATGGGGAGGGTGGAGGGAGATGGGGAGGGTGGAGGGAGATGGGGAGGGTGGAGGGAGATGGGGAGGGTGGAGAGGGTAGAGAGATGGAAAGGTGGAGGGAAGACCCGAGACAGGTTCTATTTTGAGTGGAGAGAGGTTGAGTGAGCTGAGACCTCTCTATCCCAGGTTGAGTGAGCTGAGACCTCTCTATTCCAGGTTGGGTGAGCTGAGACCTCTCTTACCCAGGTTGGGTGAACTGAGCCTCAGAACCAGCTGGCTGACTGCTGTCCTTAGGCTCTATGGGGTTGGTTTGGGTTGGTGAACTGAGCCTCAGAACCAGCTGGTTGAGGGGACTCTTCTATTGTTTAATCTCTTGACATTGCAGAGATGTGTGACGTAGTGTTTTGGAATCACTTGTTTTTAGATGGTTGTAAAATTGGATGGCTCTTTATTTCTATCTGAATGAGAAGGGGGTTTTGGCCATATTCTGCTCTACATGCGTTATTTGGAGGTTTTCTTTGCACTTCCAATACAGTCTTGCAAATCTCTGCCTGCAGTATTTCAATTGGATGTTTGTCCCATTTGGTAAATTCATTATTAGAGCAGACTTCACTGCCATATAGAACAATTGGTTCTATAACTGATTGGAACGTTTGAGCCAGATTCTAATCTCTCTCTCTCCATCTCTCTCTCTCCATCTCTCCATCTCTCTCTCTCCCCATCTCTCCATCTCTCTCTCTCCCCATCTCTCTCTCTCCCCATCTCTCTCTCCCCATCTCTCTCTCTCCATCTCTCTCTCCCCATCTCTCTCTCCCCATCTCTCTCTCTCCATCTCCCCATCTCTCTCTCCATCTCTCTCTCCCCATCTCTCTCTCTCCCCATCTCTCCATCTCTCTCTCTCCATCTCTCTCTCTCCCCATCCCTCTCTCTCCCCATCTCTCCATCTCTCTCTCTCCATCTCTCCATCTCCATCTCTCTCTCTCCCCATCTCTCCATCTCTCTCTCCATCTCTCTCTCTCCCCATCTCTCTCTCCCCATCTCTCTCCCCATCTCTCTCTCTCCATCTCTCTCTCTCCATCTCTCCATCTCTCTCTCCCCATCTCTCTCTCTCCCCATCTCTCCATCTCCATCTCTCTCTCTCCCCATCTCTCTCTCCCCATCTCTCTCTCTCCCTCTCCATCTCTCCATCTCTCTCCCCATCTCTCTCTCCCCATCTCTCTCTCTCCATCTCTCTCCATCTCTCCATCTCTCTCCCCATCTCTCTCTCCCCATCTCTCTCTCCCCATCTCTCTCTCTCCATCTCTCTCCATCTCTCCATCTCTCTCTCCATCTCTCTCTCTCTCCATCTCTCATGGTAAAGGTCCACATTAATGTGTTATATATGCAGCCGATGATGTTGCCAGAGGATAGTGAAGTTGTCCCGTAGTGCTGTCGCTGTCTCCCTGGGTTGAGAAACAGAACGGGCTAATCAGTCCCCCCTCATTACCAAACCTAGACCACTTTACTCTGCTTCTCTTCTCTAGAAGTCATGCTGATGACATGAAGTGTCGTCCTGTATTAAACTCATATCTCCGCGTTTGCATTACGTTATTTCATTACAAATTAAGGATGTATCCAGGATTTATGCAAGGCTTTAGGGCGACAATGAAAATGGGTAGATTGAGACTCCTTTTTTTAAAATCTTGTAGGCAAATAATAGCCAAGTCGTATATCAATCCGGTAGAATATTATGGGAATAAGGACGAGGACATATGGAGTTATTATGGGAATAAGGACATATGGAGTTATTATGGGAATAAGGACATATGGAGTTATTATGGGAATAAGGACATATGGAGTTATTATGGGAATAAGGACATATGGAGTTATTATAGGAATAAGGACATATGGAGTTATTATGGGAATAAGGACGAGGATATATGCAGTTATTATGGGAATAAGGACGAGGACATATGGAGTTATTATGGGAATAAGGACATATGGAGTTATTATGGGAATAAGGACATATGGAGTTATTATGGGAATAAGGACGAGGACATATGGAGTTATTATGGGAATAAGGACATATGGAGTTATTATGGGAATAAGGACGAGGACATATGGAGTTATTATAGGAATAAGGACATATGGAGTTATTATGGGAATAAGGACGAGGATATATGGAGTTATTATGGGAATAAGGACGAGGACATATGGAGTTATTATGGGAATAAGGACGAGAACATATGGAGTTATTATGGGAATAAGGACATATGGAGTTATTATAGGAATAAGGACATATGGAGTTATTATGGGAATAAGGACATATGGAGTTATTATGGGAATAAGGACATATGGAGTTATTATAGGAATAAGGACATATGGAGTTATTATGGGAATAAGGACGAGGATATATGGAGTTATTATGGGAATAAGGACGAGGACATATGGAGTTATTATGGGAATAAGGACATATGGAGTTATTCTAGGAATAAGGACATATGGAGTTATTATGGGAATAAGGACGAGGATATATGGAGTTATTATGGGAATAAGGACGAGGACATATGGAGTTATTATGGGAATAAGGATGAGGACATATGGAGTTATTATGGGAATAAGGACGAGGACATATGGAGTTATTATGGGAATAAGGACGAGGACATATGGAGTTATTATAGGAATAAACGGGGTAGATTTGTCTCTTAATCTTGTGGGCTGATAATATGTCATATTTCTAATCCATTCAGGTCGACTACTGTGACTTCTCTTTCTGTCTGAAAATAACATTGTACTTTAAAAAAAAATAGCAATGTAAATGTATCTTTACTTCTCTCCACAGAAAAAACAACGGACCAAAGAGCTGTCGACCCTGTTCCACTCCTATAACCCCTACCACCACAAGGTAAGACATCATTCATTTCAATCCCTTCATTTCATTCACCTTTCTGAGGGATTGTGCAGGCGGGAGTTTTTCAGATGTTCATGGTATAGGCCAACTCTCGCCTTTCTCCTTCCTCAAAGCCTGAGAGGGGGATTTTCTGGTTGTTTGATGGTGTCCATCCCTATGGTGTACATCTCTATGGTGTCCATCCCTGTGGTGTCCATTCCTATGGTGTCCATTCCTATGGTGTCCATCCCTATGAGTGTCCATCCCTATAAGTGTCCATCCCTATAAGTGTCCATCCCTATAGTCTCCATCCCTATGGTGTCCATTCCTATAAGTGTCCATCCCTATAAGTGTCCATCCCTATGGTGTCCATTCCTATGGTGTCCATTCGTATGATGTCCATTCGTATGGTGTCCATTCCCACGATGTCCATCCCTATGGTGTCCATCCCTATGGTGTCCATCCCCATGGTGTCCATCCCTATGGTGTCCATCCCTATGGTGTCCATCCCTATGGTGTCCATTCCTATGGTGTCCATCCCTATAAATGTCCATTCCTATGGTGTCCATTCCTATGGTGTCCATCCCTATGGTGTCCATCCCTATGGTGTCCATTCCTGTGGTGTCTATCCCTATGGTGTCCATCCCTATGGTGTCCATTCCTGTGGTGTCCATCCCTATGGTGTCCATCCCTATGGTGTCCATCCCTATGGTGTCCATCCCTATGGTGTTCATTCCTATGGTGTCCATTCCTATGGTGTCCATTCATATGGTGTCCATCCCTATGGTGTCCATCCCTATGGTGTCCATCTCTATGGTGTCCATCTATAGGTGTCCATCCCTATGGTGTCCATTCCTATGGTGTCCATCCCTATGGTGTCCATTCCTATGGTGTCCATCCCTATGGTGTCCATTCCTATGGTGTCCATCCCTATGGTGTCCATCCCTATGGTGGATCCCCATTAGGTCCTGCCAAGGCAGCAGCTACTCTTCCTGGGGTTTATTATGGATCCCCATTAGTTCCTGTCAAGACAGCAGCTACTCTTCCTGGGGTTTATTATGGATCCTCATTAGTTCCTGTCAAGGCAGCAGCTACTCTTCCTGGGGTTTATTATGGATCCCCATTAGTTCCTGTCAAGGCAGCAGCTACTCTTCTTGGGGTTTATTATGGATCCCCATTAGTTCCTGTCAAGGCAGCAGCTACTCTTCCTGGGGTTTATTATGGATCCCCGTTAGTTCCTGCCAAGGCAGCAGCTACTCTTCCTGGGGGTTTATTATGGATCCCCATTAGTTCCTGTCAAGACAGCAGCTACTCATCCTGGGGTTTATTAAGGATCCCCATTAGTTCCTGCCAAGGCAGCAGCTACTCTTCCTGGGGGTTTATTATGGGGTTTACTGGGGTTTACTGTTGCAATTGCAGGTTTGTCAATACTATTTGAAATCATTTCATCCCACTGTGCTTGTTTGAGCTTGCCCGGCTTAATGGACCAATAGAATCGTCCCCATTTGACAATCCAGGATACTAGAGCAAAGGGTCAAATTATTACAAACAATTCAAATAGTATTTGAACCCAGGTGTGGTTGTCAACCTGGTCGTTATTGAAGACTCTTTGTTCCTTCGTCCTCTGTGCGGTGACTCGCGTTACATTGACGTTACGTTACAAATGTTCCGTTGTCCGACCGGGAATGTTCTCTCTCGCTGGTTGCACTGTGTGATGGTTGTCTTTTTGAAGTGGATCTGACGCCCAGAGATGCTCAGGGGGTTTGTTCAGAGCTTGAAGATGCCACCACTCGATGCATCTTCAACCTCTGAGACGAGGCATTCAAATCCAGGCCGTATCACATCCGGGCCGTGATTGGGAGTCCCGTAGGGCGGCGCACAATTGGCCCAGTGTCGTCCGGGGTTTGGGCCGGGGTAGGGCCGTCATTGTAAAATAAGAATTTGTTCTTTAACTGACTTGCCTAGTTAAAGAAAGGTTAAATAAAGGTTATATAAAGGTTAAATAAAGGTTAAATAAAGGTTATATAAAGGTTAAATAAAGGTTAAATAAAGGTTATATAAAGGTTAAATAAAGGTTAAATAAAGGTTATATAAAGGTTAAATAAAGGTTAAATAAAGGTTATATAAAGGTTAAATAAAGGTTATATAAAGGTTCAATAAAAGTTAAATATAAATACATAATAAATCAACTTGGGTCTCCTCCGTGTTCGCTGCCAAGCGGAAACATTATCCCTCCTGGTTCAGTTGTCAGAGCGTGGCGCTTTCAACGCCAGGGTTGCTGGTTCGATTCCCACGGGGGACCAGTTCGGGGGAAAAGTACAGAAATGTATGCACTCACTGCTGTAAGTCCCTCTTCATAAGACTGTCAGCCAAATGACTCAAATGGAACAATGAAAATGAAATACCAGGAGCCTGACTTCAATTACAGGCCTCCCCCATAGAGGTTACTGGTCCTCCATCTTGGATCTGGCGTGGAGAGTGATGAAAAAGCATTCATTGAATAATAATCCCTCTTTAATGATGCCTAGGCTAGTTTCCCCTCTCACTGCTTTCTGTGGTATTAGCCAGCTAATGGAGACACCTTCAGCAGGGCATTTGGCTTTGTTTCATTTGGTGGTTAGCAGCATTACCATGGTCTAACTGACTGGAGATTAGCAGCATTACCATGGTCTAACAGACTGGAGATTAGCAGCATTACCATGGTCTAACAGACTGGAGAGGACTGGTGATTAGCAGCATTACCATGGTCTAACAGACTGGAGAGGACTGGTGATTAGCAGCGTTACCATGGTCTAACTGACTGGAGAGGACTGGTGATTAGCAGCGTTATCATGGGCTAACAGACTGGAGAGGACTGGTGATTAGCAGCATTACCATGGTCTAACTGACTGGAGAGGGCTGGTGATTAGCAGCATTACCATGGTCTAACTGACTGGAGAGGACTGGTGATTAGCAGCATTACCATGGTCTAACTGACTGGAGAGGACTGGTGATTACGGTGTCTCTGAAAGCCTGAAGAGGATTTTCTGTGTGAATGAACATCAGTGGTAGAGACACTTCAGGTCCACTGAAGACGAGACACTAAAGACTGATACGGTGACTTCAGTGTGGTGACACTGAATAGATTCAGATAGAAATGTGATGAATGGGGCTGACATGATCGGCTTATTCTATGTGCCTAACAATCATAACTGTTCTACACAGTACATTTCTACCTGAACGGCCTTTAGTGTTGCTCTCTTCTGAACAGGCCCCAGTTTATAGATTCAGAACACAGGTTATAATATAATACATTTAATTTATAACAAACTCTTAATTGAAAGACAATTTAAAAGTGATGGGGTTAAGTGGAGATGAGGCTCATGTGTTTGAGGAGACTGACAGGAGGTAGAGAGAGGAGACTGACAGGAGACTGACAGGAGGTAGAGAGAGGAGACTGACAGGAGATGGAGAGAGGAGACAGACTGGAGATGGAGAGAGGAGACTGACAGGAGATGGAAAGAGGACACTGACAGGAGATAGAGAGAGGAGACTGACAGGAGGTAGAGAGAGGAGACTGACAGGAGATGGAGAGAGGAGACAGACTGGAGATGGAGAGAGGAGACTGACAGGAGATGGAGAGAGGAGACTGACTGGAGATGGAGAGAGGAGACAGACTGGAGATGGAGAGAGGAGACTGACAGGAGATGGAGAGAGGAGACTGACTGGAGACTGACAGGAGATGGAGAGAGGAGACTGACTGGAGATGGAGAGAGGAGACAGACTGGAGATGGAGAGAGGAGACTGACTGGAGACTGACAGGAGATGGAGAGAGGAGACTGACTGGACATGGAGAGAGAAGACTGACAGGAGGTAGAGATAGGAGACTGATAGGAGATGGAGAGAGGAGACAGACTGGAGATGGAGAGAGGAGACTGACTGGAGATGGAGAGAGGAGACTGACAGGAGGTAGAGAGAGGAGACTGATAGGAGATGGAGAGAGGAGACAGACTGGAGATGGAGAGAGGAAATGGAGAGAGGAGACTGACAGGAGATGGAGAGAGGAGACTGACAGGAGATGGAGAGAGGAGACTGACAGGAGATGGAGAGAGGAGACTGACAGGAGATGGAGAGAGGAGACTGACAGGAGATGGAGAGAGGAGACTGACAGGAGATGGAGAGAGGAGACTGACAGGAGATGGAGAGAGGAGACTGACAGGAGATGGAGAGAGGAGACTGACTGGAGATTGAGAGAGGAGACTGACTGGAGATGGAGAGAGGAGACTGACTGGAGAGAGGAGACTGACTGGAGATGGAGAGAGGAGACTGACTGGAGATGGAGAGAGGAGACTGACAGGAGATAGAGAGAGGAGACTGACAGGAGATAGAGAGAGGAGACTGACTGGAGATGGAGAGAGGAGACTGACTGGAGATGGAGAGAGGAGACTGACTGGAGATATAGGAGACTGATTGGAGATAGAGGAGACTGACTGGAGATGGAGAGAGGAGACTGACTGGAGATGGATAGAGGAGACTGACTGGAGAGAGGAGACTGACTGGAGATGGAGAGAGGAGACTGACAGGAGATGGAGAGAGGAGACTGACAGAAGATAGAGAGAGGAGACTGACTGGAGAGAGGAGACTGACAGGTGATGGAGAGAGGAGACTGACAGGAGATTGAGAGAGGAGACTGACAGGAGATAGAGAGAGGAGACTGACTGGAGATAGAGAGAGGAGACTGATTTGAGATAGAGAGAGGAGACAGAGAGAGGAGACTGACTGGAGATAGAGAGAGGAGACTGACTGGAGATGGAGAGAGGAGACAGACTGGAGACTGACTGGAGGGAGTGAGAGGGCTTTGTGCACTACGTGATATCCTAACTTTATTGAGACGTACGTGATCTCCTAACTTTATTGAGACGTACGTGATATCCTAACTTTATTGAGACGTACGTGATATCTTAACTTTATTGAGACGTACGTGATATCCTAACTTTATTGAGACGTACGTGATATCCTAACTTTATTGAGACGTACGTGATATCCTAACTTTATTGAGACGTACGTGATATCCTAACTTTATTGAGACAGGAGATGTAGAGTTCAGGATGTTTTAATGAAGCAGGTTCTTGACTGATGGTTGCCTGATTGTCAGACACAACTCTTAGTTCTCTCTCCCAACTAAATTAAATCACCGTCTAGAATTAACTGTCCATCGCTGTCATTCTCTTCAACAGTCTTAATCAGTTTGACCTGCGTGGAGGTTTTCTGTTCGTGTTTAACTCTGTGGTGAAATCTCCTGCAGCTTCTCTCCTACAGTCTTAATGAACAGAAAGGAAGGAAGCTCACACATCCTCTGGAATGACATGTCTTCCTCCCACACACACATTTTTACCGCCCGCACACACACACACACACAAATGTGTACATACACACGGACGCAAGCCCACAAACAAACACACACACGGACGCAAGCGCACAAACACACACACACAAACATGTGTACATACACACACACACGGACGCAAGCCCACAAACACACACACACAGTTCCAGGAGAGTGTGTGGAAACGGAGACAGAGGTGTTTTGTAAAGTGCGTGTGTGTGTGTGTGTGTGTGTGTGTGTGTGTGTGTGTGTGTGTGTGTGTGTGTGTGTGTGTGTGTGTGTGTGTGTGTGTGTGTGTGTGTGTGTGTGGAAGTAAAGAAACATGTCAAGCCTATTTGGTCTGTCAGGTCCCTGGAAACTGCTGTATTCTGCTTTGTGTTAACAGCATGTATCTGTCTTTCTCCACACATCTGTTGTGACAGGGATTTGTCTCTCTTTAAGAGTTGGTGCCATTGTTTTGTCAACTTGTAGGAAATGTTACTTCCTGTGTGACTCGGGGATTCTTGTCTCTCTAGTCTGAATGTAATAGTCACTAAATGTAAAGTCTCTCAATGTAATACTCACTAAATGTAAAGTCTCTGAATGTAATACTCACTAAATGTAAAGTCTCTCAATGTAATACTCACTAAATGTAAAGTCTCTGAATGTAATACTCACTAAATGTAATACTCACTAAATGTAAAGTCTCTGAATGTAATACTCCCTAAATGTAAAGTCTCTGAATGTAATACTCACTAAATGTAATACTCACTAAATGTAATACTCACTAAATGTAAAGTCTCTGAATGTAATACTCCCTAAATGTAAAGTCTCTGAATGTAATACTCACTAAATGTAATACTCACTAAATGTAAAGTCTCTGAATGTAATACTCACTAAATGTAAAGTCTCTGAATGTAATACTCCCTAAATGTAAAGTCTCTCAATGTAATACACACTAAATGTGAAGTCTCTGAATGTAATACTCACTAAATGTAATACTCACTAAATGTAATACTCACTAAATGTAAAGTCTCTGAATGTAATACTCACTAAATGTAAAGTCTCTGAATGTAATACTCACTAAATGTAAAGTCTCTGAATGTAATACTCACTAAATGTAATACTCACTAAATGTAATACTCACTAAATGTAAAGTCTCTCAATGTAATACTCACTAAATGTAATACTCACTAAATGTAAAGTCTCTGAATGTAAAGTCGCTCAATGTAATACACACTAAATGTGAAGTCTCTGAATGTAATACTCACTAAATGTAAAGTATCTGAATGTAATACTCACTAAATGTAAAGTATCTGAATGTAATACTCACTAAATGTAATACTCACTAAATGTAAAGTATCTCAATGTAATACTCACTAAATGTAAAGTCTCACTAAATGTAAAGTCTCTCAATGTAATACTCACTAAATGTAAAGTCTCTGAATGTAATACTCACTAAATGTAGTCTCTCAATGTAATACTCACTAAATATAATACTCACTAAATGTAATACTCACTAAATGTAAAGTATCTGAATGTAATACTCACTAAATGTAAAGTCTCACTAAATGTAAAGTCTCTCAATGTAATACTCACTAAATGTAAAGTCTCACTAAATGTAAAGTCTCTCAATGTAATACTCACTAAATGTAAAGTATCTGAATGTAATACTCACTAAATGTAAAGTCTATGGATGTAATACTCACTAAATGTAAAGTATCTGAATGTAATACTCACTAAATGTAATACTCACTAAATGTAAAGTCTCTGAATGTAATACTCACTAAATGTAAAGTATCTGAATGTAATACTCACTAAATGTAATACTCACTAAATGTAAAGTATCTCAATGTAATACTCACTAAATGTAAAGTCTCTCAATGTAATACTCACTAAATGTAAAGTCTCTGAATGTAATACTCACTAAATGTAAAGTGTCTGAATGTAATACTCACTAAATGTAATACTCACTAAATGTAAAGTCTGTCAATGTAATACTCACTAAATGTAATACTCACTAAATGTAAAGTCTCTGAATGTAACACTCACTAAATGTAAAGTCTCTGAATGTAATACTCACTAAATGTAGTCTCTCAATGTAATACTCACTAAATGTAAAGTCTCTCAATGTAATACTCACTCAATGTAAAGTCTCTGAATGTAATACTCACTAAATGTAAAGTATCTGAATGTAATACTCACTAAATGTAAAGTCTCTGAATGTAAAGTCTCTGAATGTAATACTCAGTAAATGTATTCTCTCAATGTATCTCAATGTATCAATGTATGTATCAATGTATCAATGTATCAATGTATCAATGTATCAATCAATGTATCTCCTACAGTCTTAATGAACAGAAAGGAAGGAAGCTCACACATCCTCTGGAATGACATGTCTTCCTCCCACACACACATTTTTACCGCCCGCACACACACACACACACACATGTGTACATACACACGGACGCAAGCCCACAAACAAACACACACACGGACGCAAGCGCACAAACACACACACACAAACATGTGTACATACACACACACACGGACGCAAGCCCACAAACACACACACACAGTTCCAGGAGAGTGTGTGGAAACGGAGACAGAGGTGTTTTGTAAAGTGCGTGTGTGTGTGTGTGTGTGTGTGTGTGTGTGTGTGTGTGTGTGTGTGTGTGTGTGTGTGTGTGTGTGTGGAAGTAAAGAAACATGTCAAGCCTATTTGGTCTGTCAGGTCCCTGGAAACTGCTGTATTCTGCTTTGTGTTAACAGCATGTATCTGTCTTTCTCTACACATCTGTTGTGACAGGGATTTGTCTCTCTTTAAGAGTTGGTGCCATTGTTTTGTCAACTTGTAGGAAATGTTACTTCCTGTGTGACTCGGGGATTCTTGTCTCTCTAGTCTGAATGTAATAGTCACTAAATGTAAAGTCTCTCAATGTAATACTCACTAAATGTAAAGTCTCTGAATGTAATACTCACTAAATGTAAAGTCTCTCAATGTAATACTCACTAAATGTAAAGTCTCTGAATGTAATACTCACTAAATGTAATACTCACTAAATGTAAAGTCTCTGAATGTAATACTCCCTAAATGTAAAGTCTCTGAATGTAATACTCACTAAATGTAATACTCACTAAATGTAAAGTCTCTGAATGTAATACTCACTAAATGTAAAGTCTCTGAATGTAATACTCCCTAAATGTAAAGTCTCTCAATGTAATACACACTAAATGTGAAGTCTCTGAATGTAATACTCACTAAATGTAATACTCACTAAATGTAATACTCACTAAATGTAAAGTCTCTGAATGTAATACTCACTAAATGTAAAGTCTCTGAATGTAATACTCACTAAATGTAAAGTATCTGAATGTAATACTCACTAAATGTAATACTCACTAAATGTAATACTCACTAAATGTAAAGTCTCTCAATGTAATACTCACTAAATGTAATACTCACTAAATGTAAAGTCTCTGAATGTAAAGTCGCTCAATGTAATACACACTAAATGTGAAGTCTCTGAATGTAATACTCACTAAATGTAAAGTATCTGAATGTAATACTCACTAAATGTAAAGTATCTGAATGTAATACTCACTAAATGTAATACTCACTAAATGTAAAGTCTCTCAATGTAATACTCACTAAATGTAAAGTCTCACTAAATGTAAAGTCTCTCAATGTAATACTCACTAAATGTAAAGTCTCTGAATGTAATACTCACTAAATGTAGTCTCTCAATGTAATACTCACTAAATATAATACTCACTAAATGTAATACTCACTAAATGTAAAGTATCTGAATGTAATACTCACTAAATGTAAAGTCTCACTAAATGTAAAGTCTCTCAATGTAATACTCACTAAATGTAAAGTCTCACTAAATGTAAAGTCTCTCAATGTAATACTCACTAAATGTAAAGTATCTGAATGTAATACTCACTAAATGTAAAGTCTATGGATGTAATACTCACTAAATGTAAAGTATCTGAATGTAATACTCACTAAATGTAATACTCACTAAATGTAAAGTCTCTGAATGTAATACTCACTAAATGTAAAGTATCTGAATGTAATACTCACTAAATGTAATACTCACTAAATGTAAAGTATCTCAATGTAATACTCACTAAATGTAAAGTCTCTCAATGTAATACTCACTAAATGTAAAGTCTCTGAATGTAATACTCACTAAATGTAAAGTGTCTGAATGTAATACTCACTAAATGTAATACTCACTAAATGTAAAGTCTGTCAATGTAATACTCACTAAATGTAATGCTCACTAAATGTAAAGTCTCTGAATGTAACACTCACTAAATGTAAAGTCTCTGAATGTAATACTCACTAAATGTAGTCTCTCAATGTAATACTCACTAAATGTAAAGTCTCTCAATGTAATACTCACTCAATGTAAAGTCTCTGAATGTAATACTCACTAAATGTAAAGTATCTGAATGTAATACTCACTAAATGTAAAGTCTCTGAATGTAATACTCAGTAAATGTAGTCTCTCAATGTAATACTCACTAAATGTAGTCTCTCAATGTAATACTCACTAAATGTAAAGTATCTGAATGTAACACTCACTAAATGTAATACTCACTAAATGTAAAGTCTCTGAATGTAATACTCCCTAAATGTAAAGTCTCTGAATGTAATACTCACTAAATGTAATACTCACTAAATGTAAAGTCTCTGAATGTAATACTCACTAAATGTAAAGTCTCTGAATGTAATACTCCCTAAATGTAAAGTCTCTCAATGTAATACACACTAAATGTGAAGTCTCTGAATGTAATACTCACTAAATGTAATACTCACTAAATGTAATACTCACTAAATGTAAAGTCTCTGAATGTAATACTCACTAAATGTAAAGTCTCTGAATGTAATACTCACTAAATGTAAAGTATCTGAATGTAATACTCACTAAATGTAATACTCACTAAATGTAATACTCACTAAATGTAAAGTCTCTCAATGTAATACTCACTAAATGTAATACTCACTAAATGTAAAGTCTCTGAATGTAAAGTCGCTCAATGTAATACACACTAAATGTGAAGTCTCTGAATGTAATACTCACTAAATGTAAAGTATCTGAATGTAATACTCACTAAATGTAAAGTATCTGAATGTAATACTCACTAAATGTAATACTCACTAAATGTAAAGTCTCTCAATGTAATACTCACTAAATGTAAAGTCTCACTAAATGTAAAGTCTCTCAATGTAATACTCACTAAATGTAAAGTCTCTGAATGTAATACTCACTAAATGTAGTCTCTCAATGTAATACTCACTAAATATAATACTCACTAAATGTAATACTCACTAAATGTAAAGTATCTGAATGTAATACTCACTAAATGTAAAGTCTCACTAAATGTAAAGTCTCTCAATGTAATACTCACTAAATGTAAAGTCTCACTAAATGTAAAGTCTCTCAATGTAATACTCACTAAATGTAAAGTATCTGAATGTAATACTCACTAAATGTAAAGTCTATGGATGTAATACTCACTAAATGTAAAGTATCTGAATGTAATACTCACTAAATGTAATACTCACTAAATGTAAAGTCTCTGAATGTAATACTCACTAAATGTAAAGTATCTGAATGTAATACTCACTAAATGTAATACTCACTAAATGTAAAGTATCTCAATGTAATACTCACTAAATGTAAAGTCTCTCAATGTAATACTCACTAAATGTAAAGTCTCTGAATGTAATACTCACTAAATGTAAAGTGTCTGAATGTAATACTCACTAAATGTAATACTCACTAAATGTAAAGTCTGTCAATGTAATACTCACTAAATGTAATGCTCACTAAATGTAAAGTCTCTGAATGTAACACTCACTAAATGTAAAGTCTCTGAATGTAATACTCACTAAATGTAGTCTCTCAATGTAATACTCACTAAATGTAAAGTCTCTCAATGTAATACTCACTCAATGTAAAGTCTCTGAATGTAATACTCACTAAATGTAAAGTATCTGAATGTAATACTCACTAAATGTAAAGTCTCTGAATGTAAAGTCTCTGAATGTAATACTCAGTAAATGTAGTCTCTCAATGTAATACTCACTAAATGTAGTCTCTCAATGTAATACTCACTAAATGTAAAGTATCTGAATGTAACACTCACTAAATGTAATACTCACTAAATGTAAAGTCTCTGAATGTAATACTCACTAAATGTAATACTCACTAAATGTAAAGTCTCTGAATGTAATACACACTAAATGTAAAGTCTCTGAATGTACTACTCAGTAAATGTAGTCTCTCAATGTAATACTCACTAAATGTAGTCTCTCAATGTAATACTCACTAAATGTAAAGTATCTGAATGTAACACTCACTAAATGTAATACTCACTAAATGTAAAGTCTCTGAATGTAATTCTCACTAAATGTAGTCTCTCAATGTAATACTCACTAAATGTAAAGTATCTCAGTGTAATATTCACTAAATGTAAAGTCTCTCAGTGTAATGCTCTCTAAATGTAAAGTCTCTCAGTGTAATGCTCTCTAAATGCAAAGTCTCTCAGTGTAATGCTCTCTAAATGTAAAGTCTCTCAGTGTAATGCTCTCTAAATGTAAAGTCTCTCAGTGTAATGCTCTCTAAATGTAAAGTCTCTGAATGTAATACTCATTAAATGTAAAGTCTCTGAATGTAATACTCACCAAATGTAAAGTCTCTCAATGTAATACTCACTAAATGTAAAGTCTCTGAATGTAATACTCACTAAATGTAATACTCACTAAATGTAAAGTCTCTGGATGTAATACTCACTAAATGTAAAGTCTCTGAATGTAATTCTCAGTAAATGTAAAGTCTCTGAATGTAATACTCACTAAATGTAATACTCACTAAATGTAATACTCACTAAATGTAAAGTCTCTGAATGTAATACTCACTAAATGTAATACTCACTAAATGTAAAGTCTCTGAATGTAATACTCACTAAATGTAAAGTCTCTGAATGTAATACTCACCAAATGTAAAGTATCTCAATGTAATACTCACTAAATGTAAAGTCTCTGAATGTAATACTCACTAAATGTAATACTCACTAAATGTAAAGTCTCTGGATGTAATACTCACTAAATGTAAAGTCTCTGAATGTAATTCTCAGTAAATGTAAAGTCTCTCAATGTAATACTCACTAAATGTAAAGTCTCTCAATGTAATACTCACTAAATGTAATACTCACTAAATGTAAAGTCTCTCAATGTAATACTCACTAAATGTAAAGTCTCTGAATGTAATACTCACTAAATGTAATACTCACTAAATGTAATACTCACTAAATGTAAAGTCTCTCAATGTAATACTCACTAAATGTAAAGTCTCTCAATGTAATACTCACTAAATGTAAAGTCTCTCAATGTAATACTCACTAAATGTAAAGTCTCTGAATGTAATACTCACTAAATGTAATACTCACTAAATGTAATACTCACTAAATGTAAAGTCTCTCAATGTAATACTCACTAAATGTAATACTCACTACATGTAAAGTCTCTGAATGTAATACTCACTAAATGTAAAGTCTCTGAATGTAATACTCACTAAATGTAATACTCACTAAATGTAAAGTCTCTCAATGTAATACTCACTAAATGTAAAGTCTCTCAATGTAATACTCACTAAATGTAAAGTCTCTGAATGTAATACTCACTAAATGTAATACTCACTAAATGTAAAGTCTCTCAATGTAACACTCACTAAATGTAAAGTCTCTGAATGTAAAGTCTCTCTGATTTTAGTTTGAAGAGGCTAACATCATCATGAGGCCCTTCCTTACATGGCCAGTGCCCACAGTGGGTCTGTTGATTGAAATTAGCATGTCATAAAGCACAGATTACACACAGATCTGAATAGTTGTAAGAATGTCCTCCTCTCCCTGTTCCTCGTAGCCTCCCTCTGTTACACACACACACACACACACACACACACACACACACACACACCCCGGGCCCCTCTGTTACTGGGGTAATTACATGAAATAGCGGGGTTTGTCTCCGGACATTATTGCTTACATGCCTCATAATGCCAGCCTTAAGGACACATCAGTGTAAATAAGAGCTGAGTCGACTGCTTCACCCAAACAGCCCCGTTGTTTATACGACTGTTATATATCTGTCGGCCACATTAGATAAACATGGACAAGTTGATTACTCACCGTGTTCGTCCTTGGCAATTTATGAGACGTTTTTCCCCAAAATGGCACCCTATTCCCGGTATAGTGCACTTACCCCTATGGGACCTGGTCGAAAGTAGTGCACTAGATAAGGGAATATAGGGTCCCATTTGGGCCGCTGGCATGGGTTAATGTAGCCACAGATTAGAGCAGCACCTAAAACACATCTCTAATGGTGTTGTGGTGCACATCACCTTTATGGTTGTCGTAGAGCAGCACCTAAAACACATCTCCCATGGTGTTGTGGTGCACATCATTTTTATGGTTGTCGTAGAGCAGCACCTAAAACACATCTCTAATGGTGTTGTGGTGCACATCACCTTTATGGTTGTCGTAGAGCAGCACCTAAAACACATCTCCCATGGTGTTGTGGTGCACATCACCTTTATGGTTGTCGTGGAGCAGCGGAGAATTACAATAACATTAGTAGTGGGTTTGGTTCGTTCCCTGGAGGTTTTTACAAATGGATTTTGTCCAGTATAAATGTACAAGGAGGGCCTCCCGGGTGGCGCAGTGGTTAAGGGCGCTGTACTACAGCGCCAGCTGTGCCACCAGAGACTCTGGGTTCGCGCCCAGGCTCTGTTGCAACCGGGAGGTCCGTGGGGCGACGCACAATTGGCCTAGCGTCGTCCGGGTTAGGGAGGGTTTGGCCGGTAGGGATATCCTTGTCTCATCGCACACCAGCGACTCCTGTGGCGGGCCGGGCGCAGTGCGTGCTAACCAAGGTTGCCAGTGTTTCCTCCGACACATTGGTGCAGCTGGCTTCCGGGTTGGATGTATCGGAGGACGCATGACTTTCAACCTTCGTCTCTCCCGAGCCCGTACGGGAGTTGTAGCGATGAGACAAGATAGTAGCTACTAACAATTGGACGCCACGAAATTGGGGAGAAAAAAGGGGGTAAAATACATTTTAAATGTTAAAAAATATAAATGTACAAGGTGGAAATCTGCAGACATCTGATGGAATAACTGATGTTGCTGTTACTTCCCCGTTGGCCGACGTAGAGCTGCTGTTACTTCCCCGTTGGCCCACGTAGAGCTGCTGTTGGTTCCCTGTTGGCCGACGTAGAGCTGCTGTTACTTCCCTGTTGGCCGACGTAGAGCTGCTGTTACTTCCCTGTTGGCCGACTTAGAGCTGCTGTTACTTCCCTGTTGGCCGACGTAGAGCTGCTGTTACTTCCCTGTTGGCCGACGTAGAGCTGCTGTTACTTCCCTGTTGGCCGACGTAGAGCTGCTGTTACTTCCCTGTTGGCCGACGTAGAGCTGCTGTTACTTCCCTGTTGGCTGCTGTTACTTCCCCGTTGGCCGACGTAGAGCTGCTGTCACTTCCCTGTTGGCCGACGTAGAGCTGCTGTTACTTCCCTGTTGGCTGCTGTTACTTCCCCGTTGGCCGACGTAGAGCTGCAGTTACTTCCCTGTTGGCCGACGTAGAGCTGCTGTTACTTCCCTGTTGGCCGACCTAGAGCTGCTGTTACTTCCCTGTTGGCCGACGTAGAGCTGCTCTTACTTCCCTGTTGGCTGCTGTTACTTCCCCGTTGGCCGACGTAGAGCTGCTGTCACTTCCCTGTTGGCCGACGTAGAGCTGCTGTTACTTCCCTGTTGGCCGACGTAGAGCTGCTGTTACTTCCCCGTTGGCCGACGTAGAGCTGCTGTTACTTCCCTGTTGGCCGACGTAGAGCTGCTGTTACTTCCCCGTTGGCCGACGTAGAGCTGCTGTTACTTCCCTGTTGGCCGATGTAGAGCTGCTGTTACTTCCCTGTTGGCCGACGTAGTGCTGCTGTTACTTCCCCGTTGGCCGACGTAGAGCTGCTGTTACTTCCCCGTTGCCCGACGTAGAGCTGCTGTTACTTCCCCGTTGGCCGACGTAGAGCTGCTGTTACTTCCCTGTTGGCCGACGTAGAGCTGCTGTTACTTCCCTGTTGGCCGATGTAGAGCTGCTGTTACTTCCCTGTTGGCTGACGTAGAGCTGCCGTTACTTCCCTGTTGGCCGACGTAGAGCTGCTGTTACTTCCCTGTTGGCCGACGTAGAGCTGCTGTTGGTTCCCTGTTGGCCGACGTAGAGCTGAATGGTAGTTGGCTGGTTGTTGGGTGGTTGTTGGGTGGTAGTTGGGTGGTTGTTGGCTAGTTGTTGGGTGGTCGTTGGGTGGTAGTTGGGTGGTCGTTGGGTGGTAGTTGGCTAGTTGTTAGGTGGTTGTTGGGTGGTTGTTGGCTAGTTGTTGGGTGTTAGTTGGGTGGTAGATGGCTAGTTGTTGGGTGGTAGTTGGCTAGTTGTTGGGTGGTAGTTTGCTAGTTGTTGGGTGGTAGTTTGCTAGTTGTTGGGTGGTTGTTGGCTAGTTGTTGGGTGGTTGTTGGGTGGTAGTTGGTTAGTTGTTGGGTGGTAGTTGGCTAGTTGTTGGGTGGTAGTTGGCTAGTTGTTGGGTGGTTGTTGGCTAGTTGTTGGGTGGTAGTTGGGTGGTTGTTGGGTGGTAGTTGAGTGGGCGATGTAGCAGTGATCAGGGAATTTGTCTTAATAGGCTATCTGCTAATCAACCAGTAGCAGAGAGCAGCCAAGCTACAACTCACCTGAGACAGTCAGTCTGGAGGCTGCTGGCAAACACAAACCACACACACACACACACACACACACACACACACACACACACACACACACTAGACCTGTGGTCCTTTATAATAAATCCTGGCTGTGAAATTGCTGTCCGCCTGGGACCAGTCTTATTAGCATGACTTCTACCAGCCAGCTGCACACACACACACCACACACACACACACACACACACACCACACACCGTGTTCTGTCCCGTTGCTGTATAAAGTCTCTTAGCCAGTTGTCAGGCAGCGTCATGCTCCAGTGTGTTTGCTGTTCAGTCAGTCCCTGTCCAAACCACCCACTGATAGACAAGACTAACACAACAAAGGGACCAAGTGCTACGTGTTAACTTCCTCCCCGGCTGCTCACGTTTACCTGGAGCTGATCGCTCAGCCTATCAGAGAGGGTCCTAGGATGTATTGATACCTGATGTAGTGTTCTGTTGAATGGACTACAGGATGTATTGATACCTGATAAACACGGTCAGTACGTAGTGGGGTGCTGTTCACACAGTCTCTCTCCTGGTCAGTCGGTCAGCATGTAGTGGGGTGCTGTTCACACAGTCTCTCTCCCGGTCAGTCGGTCAGTACGTAGTGGGGTGCTGTTCACACAGTCTCTCTCCCGGTCAGTACGTAGTGGGGTGCCGTTCACACGGTCTCTCTCCCGGTCAGTACCTAGTGGGGTGCTGTTCACACAGTCTCTCTCCCGGTCAGTACGTAGTGGGGTGCTGTTCACACAGTCTCTCTCCCGGTCAGTACGTAGTGGGGTGCCGTTCACACAGTCTCTCTCCCGGTCAGTACGTAGTGGGGTGCTGTTCACACAGTCTCTCTCCCGGTCAGTACGTAGTGGGGTGCTGTTCACACAGTCTCTCTCCCGGTCAGTACGTAGTGGGGTGCTGTTCACACAGTATCTCTCCCGGTCAGTACCTAGTGGGGTGCTGTTCACACGGTCTCTCTCCCGGTCAGTACCTAGTGGGGTGCTGTTCACACAGTCTCTCTCCCGGTCAGTACGTAGTGGGGTGCTGTTCACACAGTCTCTCTCTCGGTAAGTACGTAGTGGGGTGCTGTTCACACAGTCTCTCTCCTGGTCAGTATGTAGTGGGGTGCTGTTCACACAGTCTCTCTCCCGGTCAGTACGTAGTGGGGTGCTGTTCACACAGTCTCTCTCCCGGTCAGTACCTAGTGGGGTGCTGTTCACACGGTCTCTCTCCCGGTCAGTACCTAGTGGGGTGCTGTTCACACAGTCTCTCTCCCGGTCAGTACGTAGTGGGGTGCTGTTCACACAGTCTCTCTCCCGGTCAGTACGTAGTGGGGTGCTGTTCACACAGTCTCTCTCCTGGTCAGTACGTAGTGTGGTGCTGTTCACACAGTCTCTCTCCCGATCAGTACATAGTGGGGTGCTGGAAAGGTTTCAGCATGGTCTCCTGGCCCCCAGCTGTCCCAGTGTGCGGGTGCTGCGGATGCCGTGGCAACACCATGGTGATGGGCACAGCACCCTGGGTCTCGTTGTAATTCATGTCCAAGAGACACATGTTTCACCTGGTAGATGATGTGCCTGTCTGTTGAATAGGAACATCATGGAGCTCCCTCCCAGTCCCCTCTGGGTTGAGTAGGAACATCATGGAGCTCCCTCCCAGTCCCCTCTGGGTTGAGTAGGAACAACATGGAGCTCCCTCCCAGTCCCCTCTGGGTTGAGTAGGAACAACATGGAGCTCCCTCCCAGTCCCCTCTGAGTTGAGTAGGAACAACATGGAGCTCCCTCCCAGTCCCCTCTGGGTTGAGTAGGAACATCATGGAGCTCCCTCCCAGTCCCCTCTGGGTTGAGTAGGAACAACATGGAGCTCCCTCCCAGTCCCCTCTGGGTTGAGTAGGAACATCATGGAGCTCCCTCCCAGTCCCCCCTGGGTTGAGTAGGAACAACATGGAGCTCCCTTCCAGTCCCCTCTGAGTTGAGTAGGAACATGGAGCTCCCTCCCAGTCCCCTCTGGGTTGAGTAGGAACATCATGGAGCTCCCTCCCAGTCCCCTCTGAGTTGAGTAGGAACAACATGGAGCTCCCTCCCAGTCCCCTCTGGGTTGAGTAGGAACATGGAGCTCCCTCCCAGTCCCCTCTGGGTTGAGTAGGAACAACATGGAGCTCCCTCCCAGTCCCCTCTGGGTTGAGTAGGAACAACATGGAGCTCCCTCCCAGTCCCCTCTGGGTTGAGTAGGAACATGGAGCTCCCTCCCAGTCCCCTCTGGGTTGAGTAGGAACATGGAGCTCCCTCCCATTCCCCTCTGGGTTGAGTAAGAACAACATGGAGCTCCCTCCCATTCCCCTCTGGGTTGAGTAAGAACAACATGGAGCTCCCTCCCAGTCCCCTCTGGGTTGAATAGGAACAACCAAGGCTTGACCTAACAGGACAATGTTTGTTTTTTGTGTGAAATGGAAAATATGAGTTATAAGAGAGAGAGAGTTTAGTGATTTGTTAATTTGTTAGGTAATTAATGCTAGAGTTTCAATAAGAAGTATACCTGAATGAGATGATGATGTTATCTCTAGCAGAAATACAGCTTCTTGGAATCATTATAAATCCACCCCCTAATCTGATGGATTACTAGGTATGATCGGTTTTAAACCTGTTATTGTCTGGGCCTTTTGATGTGCAGGGTGTACCTGGACCTAACCGTATAGACAGGCCCTGTATAGGCTGATAAAAGGCCTTGAATGAAAACATATAGCAGAAGGGCTGTTTGATGGTGTTTGGACTGATGCGCACATGGAGCAGAATGCCTGTTTGATCCTGTGTATGTGTAATCCACACTAATCCCCCTGGCAGAGAAGACAGAGAAGATGGATTTCAAAGCAGATGTTTCTTCAGTCTTCTCTTCTTCATCGTGACTGAGCCCCAGTTGTTGTTTTGTTGTTTGCTCTCACATGTTTCTCTCTCTGTCTCGCTCGCTCTCTCACTCTCTCTCTCTCTTTCTTTCTCGCTCTCTCTCTCTTTCTCTCTCTAAAGTCCCTCCCTGAAGTCTTACTCCAAGTATACAGGAAGTATTGTGTGTTTTAACAGAGGGAAGAGCTTTGTTGTAGGAAACGATGTTTGCACAATTAACACGCTATTGTAAACAACACTTTTTGTATCTGGGGTAACCAACCTGATCTCATAAACTATACGTCACATAGTAAACGTAAATCCGGGGACACTCAAATTAGTATGATATGGTACGTTTGGTATGGCGCTACATAAGGCAGATGGTTACTTAAGGCAAAAATGTGAGTAGGGTGGATGGGTGGACGTATAATGCGAACATCTAGAAACCCAAAGTTGCGAGTTCCAATCTCATCATGGAACACTTTAGCGTTTTGGCTAATTAGCAACTTTTCAACTACTTAGCATGCTAGCTAACCCTTTTTTTTTTTACTAACCTTAACCCTTAAACCCTTTAACCTAACCCTTAGCCTAGCTAACATTAGTCATCTAGCTAACATTAGCCACCTGGCTAGAATTCGTTATATATTATACGTTTTGCAAATTCGTAACATATTAAACCAATAATATAAATGTAACCTGTGAAGTGTTTTATGAACTGGAAAAAAAAGCTTATTTCTTTCAAACTTTGAGCACAAATTTGTTTCATCCTGTTAGTGAGCATTTCTTCGTGTCTTTACAATCATTAAATTGAAGACATCGTTTTATCAAAAGATTCCCTGTGATTAGTATAACGCGATCAAACTAATTAATCGTGTAACTGTGAAATAGGGGGCACCAAGGAAGGTATTCAGATTACAAAGTTATAATTTCCCAATTTAACCTTTCAGATATTTTCATATCTGATCAATAGTCTTCTGATTAATGATTTATTTATTTTACCTCACGTTAGTCTCATTCCAAACGTCGTAAATTGTTGGTTATCTGCCCGAACCCAGTCTTCACTATGAGTCATCCATACATCAATTGTCTTAAATCATTTATTTATTACTAACTAAGTAATTCACAGAAATGCATAAACAAACAGTAAATATGGTTACATGTGGTGATAGAATGTGCCCCTAGTGGGCTGAACCGGCATATCGGCTTGTTAGACTAAGAATTCCCTACAGAGTTAATTATAACAATTAAAATGGGGGTGGTCCAAGAGGCCTGACCCTAACTGGGCTCAGGGGCGATCCAGGAGGCCTGACCCTAACTGGGCTCAGGGGTGGTCCAGGATGTCTGATCCTAACTGGGCTCAGGGGCGGTCCAGGATGTCTGGCCCTAACTGGGCTCAGGGGCGGTCCAGGAGGCCTGACCCTAACTGGGCTCAGGGGCGGTCCAGGAGGCCTGACCCTAACTGGGCTCAGGGGCGGTCCAGGATGTCTGACCCTAACTGGGCTCAGGGGCGGTCCAGGATGTCTGGCCCTAACTGGGCTCAGGGGCGGTCCAGGATGTCTGACCCTAACTGGGCTCAGGGGCGGTCCAGGATGTCTGACCCTAACTGGGCTCAGGGGCGGTCCAGGATGCCTGACCCTAACTGGGTTCAGGGGCGGTCCAGGATGTCTGACCCTAACTGGGCTCAGGGCCGGTCCAGGATGTCTGACCCTAACTGGGCTCAGGGCCGGTCCAGGATGTCTGACCCTAACTGGGCTCAGGGGCGGTCCAGGATGCCTGACCCTAACTGGGCTCAGGGGCGTCCAGGATGTCTGACCCTAACTGGGCTCAGGGGCGGTCCCAGGATGTCTGACTCTAACTGGGCTCGGGGGCGGTCCCAGGAGGCCTGACCCTAACTGGGCTCGGGGGCGGTCCAGGATGTCTGACCCTAACTGGGCTCAGGGCTGGTCCAGGATGTCTGACCCTAACTGGGCTCAGGGGCGGTCCAGGATGCCTGACCCTAACTGGGCTCAGGGGTGGTCCAGGATGCCTGACCCTAACTGGGCTCAGGGGCGGTCCAGGATGTCTGACCCTAACTGGGCTCAGGGGCGGTCCCAGGATGTCTGACCCTAAATGGGCTCAGGGGCGGTCCAGGATGCCTGACCCTAACTGGGCTCAGGGGCGGTCCAGGATGTCTGACCCTAACTGGGCTCAGGGGCGGTCCCAGGATGTCTGACCCTAAATGGGCTCAGGGGCGGTCCAGGATGTCTGACCCTAACTGGGCTCAGGGGCGGTCCAGGAGGCCTGACCCTAACTGGGCTCAGGGGCGGTCCAGGAGGCCTGACCCTAACTGGGCTCAGGGGCGGTCCAGGATGTCTGACCCTAACTGGGCTCAGGGGCGGTCCAGGATGTCTGACCCTAACTGGGCTCAGGGGCGGTCCAGGATGTCTGACCCTAACTGGGCTCAGGGGCGGTCCCAGGATGTCTGACCCTAACTGGGCTCAGGGGTGGTCCAGGATGTCTGACCCTAACTGGGCTCAGGGGCGGTCCCAGGATGTCTGACCCTAAATGGGCTCAGGGGCGGTCCAGGATGTCTGACCCTAACTGGGCTCAGGGGCGGTCCAGGATGTCTGACCCTAACTGGGCTCAGGGGCGGTCCAGGATGTCTGACCCTAACTGGGCTCAGGGGCGGTCCCAGGATGTCTGACCCTAAATGGGCTCAGGGGCGGTCCAGGATGTCTGACCCTAACTGGGCTCAGGGGCGGTCCAGGATGTCTGACCCTAACTGGGCTCAGGGGCGGTCCAGGATGTCTGACCCTAACTGGGCTCAGGGGCGGTCCAGGATGTCTGACCCTAACTGGGCTCAGGGGCGGTCCAGGATGTCTGACCCTAACTGGGCTCAGGGGCGGTCCAGGAGGCCTGACCCTAACTGGGCTCAGGGGCGGTCCAGGAGGCCTGACCCTAACTGGGCTCAGGGGCGGTCCAGGAGGCCTGACCCTAACTGGGCTCAGGGGCGGTCCAGGATGTCTGACCCTAACTGGGCTCAGGGGCGGTCCAGGATGTCTGACCCTAACTGGGCTCAGGGGCGGTCCAGGATGTCTGACCCTAACTGGGCTCAGGGGCGGTCCAGGATGTCTGACCCTAACTGGGCTCAGGGGTGGTCCAGGATGTCTGACCCTAACTGGGCTCAGGGGCGGTCCCAGGATGTCTGACCCTAAATGGGCTCAGGGGCGGTCCAGGATGTCTGACCCTAACTGGGCTCAGGGGCGGTCCAGGATGTCTGACCCTAACTGGGCTCAGGGGCGGTCCAGGATGTCTGACCCTAACTGGGCTCAGGGGCGGTCCCAGGATGTCTGACCCTAAATGGGCTCAGGGGCGGTCCAGGATGTCTGACCCTAACTGGGCTCAGGGGCGGTCCAGGATGTCTGACCCTAACTGGGCTCAGGGGCGGTCCAGGATGTCTGACCCTAACTGGGCTCAGGGGCGGTCCAGGATGTCTGACCCTAACTGGGCTCAGGGGCGGTCCAGGATGTCTGACCCTAACTGGGCTCAGGGGCGGTCCAGGATGTCTGACCCTAACTGGGCTCAGGGGCGGTCCAGGAGGCCTGACCCTAACTGGGCTCAGGGGCGGTCCAGGAGGCCTGACCCTAACTGGGCTCATGGGAGGTCCTCTGATATGGTTCAAATGAAAAGGGAAATGTATTTTTCTTCATTCAACAGTCCACAATCATCTTACACCATTATACAAACAGTATCATCCTCACTCATTCATCTTATACAACAATTAGATGTAAACCTCCTTTCTGAGGCTATTATATAAACAGCGTTATGGTAATGTGGCCACACCGTCTCCCATGAGCTTCCCCAAGTTGTGACAAACGGACCAGTTCGTAGCTGGATTCTTCACCGATCTTTTACACTTTTCTCTGGAACATGAAATGTGTTCGTACCTCAAGTTCTGTGAGGGTGGAAGGATTTCCTTTGTCCTCTGTGACAGTTTACCCTCTTCTCTAATACTGTGTGTCCATGCGGTCTTCTCAGGAATTTACGACCTCTGACCACAGCAGTCTGGTTGTAGAAGCAGAGAGAGCGGGGGATGGTGCTCGCTGTACTCAAAGAGGGCAACGTCATGACAGGTGTGGCATATCAACAAGCTTTTTAAACAGCATGATCATTACACAGGTGCACCTTGTCCTGGGGACAATAAAAGGCCACTTTTAAATTGTGCAGTTTTGTCACAGAACACAGTACCACGATGTCTCAAGTTTTGAGGGAGAGTGCAATTGGCATGCTGACTGCAGGAATATCCACCAGAGCTCTTTCCAGAGAATTTATTGTTAATTTCTCTACCATAAGCCGCCGGAGTATTTCTGTCTGTAATAAGCCCTTTTGTTGGGGAAAAACTCATGCTTATTGGCTGGGCCTGGCTAATAAATGTATTTCAATTGACTGATTGGGGCGGCAGGTAGCCTAGTGGTTAGAGTGTAGGGACGGCAGGTAGCCTAGTGGTTAGAGTGTAGGGACGACAGGTAGCCTAGTGGTTAGAGTGTAGGGACGGCAGGTAGCCTAGTGGTTAGATTGTAGGGACGACAGGTAGCCTAGTGGTTAGAGTGTAGGGACGGCAGGTAGCCTAGTGGTTAGAGTGTAGGGACGGCGGGTAGCCTAGTGGTTAGAGTGTAGGGACGACAGGTAGCCTAGTGGTTAGAGTGTAGGGACGGCAGGTAGCCTAGTGGTTAGAGTGTAAGAACGACAGGTAGCCTAGTGGTTAGAGTGTAGGGACGGCAGGTAGCCTAGTGGTTAGAGTGTAGGGACGGCAGGTAGCCTAGTGGTTAGAGTGTAGGGACGACAGGTAGCCTAGTGGTTAGAGTGTAGGGACGGCAGGTAGCCTAGTGGTTAGAGTGGAGGGACGGCAGGTAGCCTAGTGGTTAGAGTGTAGAGACGGCAGGTAGCCTAGTGGTTAGAGTGTAGGGACGACAGGTAGCCTAGTGGTTAGAGTGTAGGGACGGCAGGTAGCCTAGTGGTTAGAGTGTAGGGACGGCAGGTAGCCTAGTGGTTAGAGTGGAGGGACGGCAGGTAGCCTAGTGGTTAGAGTGTAGTGACGGCAGGTAGCCTAGTGGTTAGAGTGTAGGGACGGCAGGTAGCCTAGTGGTTAGAGTGGAGGGACGGCAGGTAGCCTAGTGGTTAGAGTGTAGGGACGGCAGGTAGCCTAGTGGTTAGAGTGTAGGGATGGCAGGTAGCCTAGTGGTTAGAGTGTAGGGGCGGCAGGTAGCCTAGTGGTTAGAGTGTAGGGACTGCAGGTAGCCTAGTGGTTAGAGTTTAGGGACGGCAGGTAGCCTAGTGGTTAGAGTGTAGGGACGGCAGGTAGCCTAGTGGTTAGAGTGTAGGGACGGCAGGTAGCCTAGTGGTTAGAGTGTAGGGACGGCAGGTAGTCTAGTGGTTAGAGTGTAGGGACGGCAGGTAGTCTAGTGGTTAGAGTGTAGGGACGGCAGGTAGCTTAGTGTTTAGAGTGTTGGACTAGTAACTGAAAGGTTGCTAGATCGAATCCCCGAGCTGACAAGGTAAAAATCTGTCGTTCTGCCCCTGAACAGGCAGTTAAACCCCACTGTTCCCTGGTAGGCCGTTATTGAAAATAAGAATTTGTACTTAACTGACCTGCCTAGTTAAATAAAGGTTAAATAATTAAAAAAAATTAAACAATGAATCCCTTATATGAACTGTGACTCAATGAAACCATTGAAGTTGTTGCATGTTGCGTTTTTGTTTAGTCAGTATATAATATGAATTGTAATTTGTAACATTTCATAGGAAATGGGTGATGAGATAAAATCCTACCGTACGAAACGTAACATATCCTACTAAATGGAGCTGCTCGGGTTTACGTACAGAAAAGGAGGAAATGAGGGGTTGGGGAAACACGTGAACGTTCGACAGCACGTCTTTAAAGAGGAGAAGTCATCCCCCCCTCCTCTCACCCCCGTCCTCCTCTCACCCCCGTCCTCCTCTCCTCATCCTCCTCTCACCCCCGTCCTCCTCCCCTCCCCCTCCTCCTCACCCCGTTGTGTTAAAATGTTAATGCTGATAACCCCCCTGTCCCCATGTGCCTGATAAGCCACTTCTGGGCTCTCACATTATTGGCCCCCTGAAACTAGAATCTAGCGTCTGCTCTCGTGTGTGTGTGTGTGTGTGTGCGTGTGTGTGCGTGTGCGTGCATGCGTGTGTTAGTCTACATGAGTGTGTCTGCATTCGCAGGCTTTGATGCCGTGAGGTGCTCTCTCCTCTATCACTATAATATTATATACAGATAGATGCCGTGTGGTGCTCTCTCCTCTATCACTATAATATTATATACAGATAGATGCTGTGAGGTGCTCTCTCCTCTCTCACTATAATATTATATACAGATAGATGCCGTGTGGTGCTCTCTACTCTCTCACTATAATATTATATACAGACAGATGCTGTGAGGTGCTCTCTACTCTCTCACTATAATATTATATACAGACAGATGCTGTGAGGTGCTCTCTACTCTCTCACTATAATATTATATACAGATGCATATTAAGCAGTGGAAAGCATGGTCGGTCGGCCGGCGGGGGATTCAGGGTTTGTCCCAAATGGCACTCTATCCACTATTTAGTGCACTGTTTGACCCTGGGCAGAAGTAGTGCACAACATAGGGAATAGGGTGCCATTTGGGATTCAGCCTCCGTTTGAGTTATGATTAATGTGTCCAGATGGTGTAGAACAAACAAGAGTCATCAATCACAATGAAAAGACTATTGAGAATCAGTCATCAATCACAATGAAAAGACTATTGAGAATCAGTCATCAATCACAATGAAAAGACTATTGAGAATCAGTCATCAATCACAATGAAAAGACTATTGAGAATCAGTCATCAATCACAATGGAAAGACTATTGAGAATCAGTCATCAATCACAATGAAAAGACTATTGAGGATCAGTCATCAATCACAATGAAAAGACTATTGAGGATCAGTCATCAATCACAATGAAAAGACTATTGAGGATCAGTCATCAATCACAATGAAAATACTATTGAGGATCAGTCATCAATCACAATGAAAAGACTATTGAGGATCAGTCATCAATCACAATGAAAAGACTATTGAGAATCAGTCATCAATCACAATGAAAAGGCTATTGAGAATCAGTCATCAATCACAATGGAAAGACTATTGAGGATCAGTCATCAATCACAATGAAAAGACTGTTGAGGATCAGTCATCAATCACAATGGAAAGACTATTGAGAATCAGTCATCAATCACAATGAAAAGACTGTTGAGGATCAGTCATCAATCACAATGGAAAGACTATTGAGAATCAGTCATCAATCACAATGAAAAGACTATTGAGAATCAGTCATCAATCACAATGGAAAGACTATTGAGGATCAGTCATCAATCACAATGGAAAGACTATTGAGAATCAGTCATCAATCACAATGAAAAGACTATTGATTATCAGAACCATCCTCACAATCAAGACTCATTTTTGTGTTTAGGACCAATGGCCCTGGTCGCTGTGGCTTAATGCTGCCTCTCCTGATGCACACCAGAGCAGACACACACACACACACACACACACACACACACACACACACACACACACACACACACCACACACATACACACACACACCACACCACACCACACCACACCACACCACACACACACACACCACACACACCACACCAGAGCAGGCATACACACACACATACACACACACACAGAGGTCCATGACATTCATCGGTGTTGGCAGGCTAGCCAGTCAGCCATGTTGGAGTCCTGTCTCCTGTTCTGTCTTGTTCTTCTTCTGTGGTTTCATGTTTATCCTCTGATAATCTTCTGCTCCCATTTCCTTTGTGCCTCTCAACCTGAGTGTGCGTCACAAACAGCACTCTAATTCCCTACGTAGTGCACTACCCAACGTGCCCTGGTCAAAAGTAGTGCCCTGTATAGGGGCTATATTTGGGACGCGCGGGCTAAGTCTGAGTGTGAGGTGAGCAGAACTGAGAGACTGAGAGAATCCCCTGGGTGGTGGGTGACATGGATGGAAACAGGCACTTTAGCTTTGGTAGGGGGCGGCTTGCTCTGTCACGCTGTGTGTTTGTACCCACGCTCCTCAACCACACTGTCATCTGGTGTCAGTTATTCCCAGCTGGCTCCGGTCCCCTCTGTTGAGCTCCCATCACGCATCACTTCGCTCCGCGCCGAGGTGTGTGTGTGTGTGTGTGTGTGTGTGTGTGTGTGTGTGTGTGTGTGTGTGTGTGTGTGTGTGTGTGTGTGTGTGTGTGTGTGTGTGTGTGTGTGTGTGTGTGTGTGTGTGTGTGTGTGTGTGTGTGCACTGCGCTACACTCTGCCACCGAGTCAAGCTGAGCGAGGTGTTCCTTAGTGAGCCGAGTGTGGCCTCTCTTCATACACACACACACTCATTCACACAGACAACACATACACACACACACACAACACACACTCATTCACACAGACACATGTCTGTCTGTTCCACTCTGAGATTGACAGAGACATACTGCTGTACTGTAGTGAGAGACAGAGACATACTGCTGTACTGTAGTGAGAGAGACAGAGACATACTGCTGTACTGTAGTGAGAGATACAGAGACATACTGCTGTACTGTAGTGAGAGACAGAGACATACTGCTGTACTGTAGTGAGAGAGACAGAGACATACTGCTGTACTGTAGTGAGAGAGACAGAGACATACTGCTGTACTGTAGTGAGAGAGACAGAGACATACTGCTGTACTGTAGTGAGAGATACAGAGACATACTGCTGTACTGTAGTGAGAGATACAGAGACATACTGCTGTACTGTAGTGAGAGATACAGAGACATACTGCTGTACTGTAGTGAGAGATACAGAGACATACTGCTGTACTGTAGTGAGAGAGACAGAGACAGAGACATACTGCTGTACTGTAGTGAGAGAGACAGAGACAGAGACATACTGCTGTACTGTAGTGAGAGACAGAGACATACTGCTGTACTGTAGTGAGAGATACAGAGACAGAGACATACTGCTGTACTGTAGTGAGAGATACAGAGACAGAGACATACTGCTGTACTGTAGTGAGAGACAGAGACAGAGACATACTGCTGTACTGTAGTGAGAGATACAGAGACATACTGCTGTACTGTAGTGAGAGATACAGAGACATACTGCTGTACTGTAGTGAGAGACAGAGACATACTGCTGTACTGTAGTGAGAGATACAGAGACAGAGACATACTGCTGTACTGTAGTGAGAGAGACAGAGACATACTGCTGTACTGTAGTGAGAGATACAGAGACATACTGCTGTACTGTAGTGAGAGACAGAGACATACTGCTGTACTGTAGTGAGAGATACAGAGACAGAGACATACTGCTGTACTGTAGTGAGAGAGACAGAGACATACTGCTGTACTGTAGTGAGAGATACAGAGACATACTGCTGTACTGTAGTGAGAGATACAGAGACATACTGCTGTACTGTAGTGAGAGATACAGAGACAGAGACGTACTGTAGTGAGAGATACAGAGACATACTGCTGTACTGTAGTGAGAGATACAGAGACATACTGCTGTACTGTAGTGAGAGATACAGAGACATACTGCTGTACTGTAGTGAGAGACAGAGACATACTGCTGTACTGTAGTGAGAGAGACAGAGACATACTGCTGTACTGTAGTGAGAGACAGAGACATACTGCTGTACTGTAGTGAGAGAGACAGAGACAGAGACATACTGCTGTACTGTAGTGAGAGATACAGAGACAGAGACATACTGCTGTACTGTAGTGAGAGAGACAGAGACAGAGACATACTGCTGTACTGTAGTGAGAGAGACAGAGACATACTGCTGTACTGTAGTGAGAGAGACAGAGACATACTGCTGTACTGTAGTGAGAGATACAGAGACATACTGCTGTACTGTAGTGAGAGAGACAGAGACAGAGACATACTGCTGTACTGTAGTGAGAGAGACAGAGACATACTGCTGTACTGTAGTGAGAGAGACAGAGACAGAGACATACTGCTGTACTGTAGTGAGAGACAGAGACATACTGCTGTACTGTAGTGAGAGATACAGAGACAGAGACATACTGCTGTACTGTAGTGAGAGAGACAGAGACATACTGCTGTACTGTAGTGAGAGATACAGAGACATACTGCTGTACTGTAGTGAGAGAGACAGAGACATACTGCTGTACTGTAGTGAGAGAGACAGAGACAGAGACATACTGCTGTACTGTAGTGAGAGATACAGAGACAGAGACATACTGCTGTACTGTAGTGAGAGATACAGAGACAGAGACATACTGCTGTACTGTAGTGAGAGATACAGAGACAAAGACATACTGCTGTACTGTAGTGACAGAGACAGAGACATACTGCTGTACTGTAGTGAAAGATACAGAGACATACTGCTGTACTGTAGTGAGAGATACAGAGACATACTGCTGTACTGTAGTGAGAGAGACAGAGACATACTGCTGTACTGTAGTGAGAGAGACAGAGACAGAGACATACTGCTGTACTGTAGTGAGAGAGACAGAGACATACTGCTGTACTGTAGTGAGAGATACAGAGACATACTGCTGTACTGTAGTGAGAGATACAGAGACATACTGCTGTACTGTAGTGAGAGAGACAGATACATACTGCTGTACTGTAGTGAGAGATACAGAGACATACTGCTGTACTGTAGTGAGAGATACAGAGACAGAGACATACTGCTGTACTGTAGTGAGAGATACAGAGACAGAGACATACTGCTGTACTGTAGTGTGAGAGACAGAGACATACTGCTGTACTGTAGTGAGATACAGAGACAGAGACATACTGCTGTACTGTAGTGAGAGATACAGAGACAGAGACATACTGCTGTACTGTAGTGAGAGAGACAGAGACATACTGCTGTACTGTAGTGAGAGATACAGAGACAGAGACATACTGCTGTACTGTAGTGAGAGAGACAGAGACATACTGCTGTACTGTAGTGAGAGATACAGAGACATACTGCTGTACTGTAGTGAGAGATACATAGACATACTGCTGTACTGTAGTGAGAGATACAGAGACATACTGCTGTACTGTAGTGAGAGATACAGAGACAGAGACATACTGCTGTACTGTAGTGAGAGACAGAGACATACTACTGTACTGTAGTGAGAGATACAGAGACATACTGCTGTACTGTAGTGAGATACAGAGACAGAGACATACTGCTGTACTGTAGTGAGAGATACAGAGACATACTGCTGTACTGTAGTGAGAGATACAGAGACATACTGCTGTACTGTAGTGAGAGAGACAGAGACATACTGCTGTACTGTAGTGAGAGAGACAGAGACATACTGCTGTACTGTAGTGAGAGAGACAGAGACATACTGCTGTACTGTAGTGAGAGACAGAGACATACTGCTGTACTGTAGTGAGAGAGACAGAGACAGAGACATACTGCTGTACTGTAGTGAGAGATACAGAGACAGAGACATACTGCTGTACTGTAGTGAGAGATACAGAGACAGAGACATACTGCTGTACTGTAGTGAGAGATACAGAGACATACTGCTGTACTGTAGTGAGAGAGACAGAGACATACTGCTGTACTGTAGTGAGAGATACAGAGACAGAGACATACTGCTGTACTGTAGTGAGAGATACAGAGACATACTGCTGTACTGTAGTGAGAGATACAGAGACAGAGACATATTGCTGTACTGTAGTGAGAGACAGAGACATACTACTGTACTGTAGTGAGAGATACAGAGACATACTGCTGTACTGTAGTGAGAGATACAGAGACAGAGACATACTGCTGTACTGTAGTGAGAGATACAGAGACAGAGACATACTGCTGTACTGTAGTGAGAGAGACAGAGACATACTGCTGTACTGTAGTGAGAGATACAGAGACATACTGCTGTACTGTAGTGAGAGATACAGAGACATACTGCTGTACTGTAGTGAGAGAGACAGAGACATACTGCTGTACTGTAGTGAGAGATACAGAGACATACTGCTGTACTGTAGTGAGAGATACAGAGACATACTGCTGTACTGTAGTGAGAGATACAGAGACAGAGACATACTGCTGTACTGTAGTGAGAGATACAGATACATACTGCTGTACTGTAGTGAGAGATACAGAGACATACTGCTGTACTGTAGTGAGAGAGACAGAGACATACTGCTGTACTGTAGTGAGAGAGACAGAGACAGAGACATACTGCTGTACTGTAGTGAGAGAGACAGAGACATACTGCTGTACTGTAGTGAGAGATACAGAGACAGAGACATATTGCTGTACTGTAGTGAGAGACAGAGACATACTGCTGTACTGTAGTGAGAGATACAGAGACAGAGACATACTGCTGTACTGTAGTGAGAGATACAGAGACAGAGACATACTGCTGTACTGTAGTGAGAGATACAGAGACAGAGACATACTGCTGTACTGTAGTGAGAGATACAGAGACAGAGACATACTGCTGTACTGTAGTGAGAGATACAGAGACATACTGCTGTACTGTAGTGAGAGATACAGAGACAGAGACATACTGCTGTACTGTAGTGAGAGACAGAGACATACTGCTGTACTGTAGTGAGAGATACAGAGACATACTGCTGTACTGTAGTGAGAGACAGAGACATACTGCTGTACTGTAGTGAGAGACAGAGACATACTGCTGTACTGTAGGTGTCATTGTGTGTAATTATTGTACTCAGTATTGTGTAGTTATTGTAGTCGGTATTGTGTAGTCAGTGTAGTCAGTATTGTGTAGTCAGTGTAGTCAGTATTGTGTAGTCATTGTAGTCAGTATTGAATAGTCAGTGTAGTCAGTATTGTAGTCAGTATTGTGTAGTCATTGTAGTCAGTATTGTATAGTCAGTGTAGTCAGTATTGTAGTCAGTATTGTATAGTCAGTGTAGTCAGTATTGTGTAGTTATTGTAGTCAGTATTGTGTAGTCAGCATTGTGTAGTTATTGTAGTCAGTATTGTGTAGTCATTGTAGTCAGTACTGTGTAGTCAGTATTGTGTAGTTATTGTAGTCAGTATTGTGTAGTTATTGTAGTCAGTACTGTGTAGTCAGTATTGTGTAGTTATTGTAGTCAGTATTGTGTAGTTATTGTAGTCAGTACTGTGTAGTCAGTATTGTGTAGTTATTGTAGTCAGTACTGTGTAGTCATTGTAGTCAGTATTGTGTAGTTAGTATTGTCAGTACTGTGTAGTCATTGTAGTCAGTACTGTGTAGTCATTGTAGTCAGTACTGTGTAGTTATTGTAGTCAGTATTAAATAGTTATTGTAGTCAGTATTGTGTAGTTATATTAGTCTGTATTGTGTAGTCAGTGTAGTCAGTATTGTGTAGTCATTGTAGTCAGTGTTGTATAGTCAGTGTAGTCAGTATTGTAGTCAGTATTGTATAGTCAGTGTAGTCAGTATTGTGTAGTTATTGTTGTCAGTATTGTGTAGTTAGTGTTGTCAGTATTGTGTAGTTATTGTTGTCAGTATTGTGTAGTTATTGTAGTTAGTACTGTGTAGTCAGTATTGTGTAGTTATTGTTGTCAGTATTGTGTAGTTATTGTAGTTAGTACTGCGTAGTCAGTATTGTGTAGTCATTGTAGTCAGTACTGTGTAGTTATTGTAGTTAGTACTGTGTAGTCAGTATTGTGTAGTCATTGTAGTCAGTACTGTGTAGTTATTGTAGTTAGTACTGTGTAGTCAGTATTGTGTAGTCATTGTAGTCAGTACTGTGTAGTTATTGTAGTCAGTATTGTGTAGTCAGTATTGTGTAGTCATTGTAGTCAGTACTGTGTAGTCATTGTAGTCAGTACTGTGTAGTCATTGTAGTCAGTATTGTGTAGTCATTGTAGTCAGTACTGTGTAGTTATTGTAGTCAGTACTGTGTAGTCATTGTAGTCAGTACTGTGTAGTTATTGTAGTCAGTACTGTGTAGTCATTGTAGTCAGTACTGTGTAGTCATTGTAGTCAGTACTGTGTAGTCATTGTAGTCAGTATTGTGTAGTCATTGTAGTCAGTACTGTGTAGTCAGTACTGTGTAGTCATTGTAGTCAGTACTGTGTAGTCATTGTAGTCAGTACTGTGTAGTCAGTACTGTGTAGTCATTGTAGTCAGTACTGTGTAGTCATTGTAGTCAGTACTGTGTAGTCATTGTAGTCAGTACTGTGTAGTCATTGTAGTCAGTACTGTGTAGTCATTGTAGTCAGTACTGTGTAGTCATTGTAGTCAGTACTGTGTAGTCATTGTAGTCAGTACTGTGTAGTTATTGTAGTTAGTACTGTGTAGTCAGTATTGTGTAGTCATTGTAGTCAGTACTGTGTAGTTATTGTAGTTAGTACTGTGTAGTCAGTATTGTGTAGTCATTGTAGTCAGTACTGTGTAGTTATTGTAGTCAGTATTGTGTAGTCAGTATTGTGTAGTCATTGTAGTCAGTACTGTGTAGTCATTGTAGTCAGTACTGTGTAGTCATTGTAGTCAGTATTGTGTAGTCATTGTAGTCAGTACTGTGTAGTTATTGTAGTCAGTACTGTGTAGTCATTGTAGTCAGTACTGTGTAGTTATTGTAGTCAGTACTGTGTAGTCATTGTAGTCAGTACTGTGTAGTCATTGTAGTCAGTACTGTGTAGTCATTGTAGTCAGTACTGTGTAGTCATTGTAGTCAGTATTGTGTAGTCATTGTAGTCAGTACTGTGTAGTCAGTACTGTGTAGTCATTGTAGTCAGTACTGTGTAGTCATTGTAGTCAGTACTGTGTAGTCAGTACTGTGTAGTCATTGTAGTCAGTACTGTGTAGTCATTGTAGTCAGTACTGTGTAGTCATTGTAGTCAGTACTGTGTAGTCATTGTAGTCAGTACTGTGTAGTCATTGTAGTCAGTACTGTGTAGTCATTGTAGTCAGTACTGTGTAGTCATTGTAGTCAGTACTGTGTAGTCATTGTAGTCAGTAATGTGTAGTCATTGTAGTCAGTATTGTGTAGTCATTGCAGTCAGTATATTGTAGTCAGTACTGTGTAGTCATTGTAGTCAGTACTGGGTAGTCATTGTAGTCAGTACTGTGTAGTCATTGTAGTCAGTACTGTGTAGTTATTGTAGTCAGTACTGTGTAGTTATTGTAGTCAGTACTGTGTAGTCATTGTAGTCAGTACTGTGTAGTCATTGTAGTCAGTACTGTGTAGTCATTGTAGTCAGTACTGTGTAGTCATTGTAGTCAGTACTGTGTAGTCATTGTAGTCAGTACTGTGTAGTCATTGTAGTCAGTACTGTGTAGTCATTGTAGTCAGTACTGTGTAGTCATTGTAGTCAGTATTGTGTAGTTATTGTAGTCAGTATATTGTAGTCAGTACTGTGTAGTCAGTACTGTGTAGTCATTGTAGTCAGTATTGTGTAGTCATTGTAGTCAGTACTGTGTAGTCATTGTAGTCAGTATATTGTAGTCAGTATTGTGTAGTCATTGTAGTCAGTACTGTGTAGTTATTGTAGTCAGTACTGTGTAGTTATTGTAGTCAGTACTGTGTAGTCATTGTAGTCAGTACTGTGTAGTCATTGTAGTCAGTACTGTGTAGTCATTGTAGTCAGTATATTGTAGTCAGTATTGTGTAGTCATTGTAGTCAGTACTGTGTAGTTATTGTAGTCAGTACTGTGTAGTTATTGTAGTCAGTACTGTGTAGTCATTGTAGTCAGTACTGTGT